>NW_026735546.1:0-118609 GCF_949786415.1 Peromyscus eremicus | reverse complement strand
GTGCACATCTCCACAGTGATACACTAATTCTAACAGTTCAGTGTGCACACCTCCATTTGGGCACACTCATTCTAACAGTTCAGTGTGCACACCTCCATGTGGACACACTCATTCTAACAGTTCAGTGTGCACACCCAATGTGGACACACTCATTCTAACAGTTCAGTGTGCACACCTCCATGTGGGCACAGTCATTCTAACAGTTCAGTGTGCACACCTCCATGTGGACACACTCATTCTAACAGTTCAGTGTGCACACCTCCATGTGGACACACTCAATCTAACAGTTCAGTGTACACACCTCCATGTGGACACACTCATTTTAACAGTTCAGTGTGCACACCTCTATGTGGATACACTCATTCTCACAGTTCAGTATGCACACCTCCATGTGGGCACACTCATTCTAACAGTTCAGTGTGCACACCTCCATGTTAACACACTCATTCTAACAGTTCAGTGTGCACACCTCCATGTGGACACACTCATTCTAACAGTTCACTGTGCACACCACCACAGGGACATATTCATTCTAACACTTCAGTGTGCACACCTCCATGTGGACACAGTCATTCTAACAGTTCAGTGTGCACACCTCAATGTGGACACACTCATTCTAACAGTTCAGTGTGCACACTTCCATTGGACACACTAATTCTCACAGTTCAGTGTGCACACCTCCATGTGGACACACTCATTCTAACAGTTCAGTGTGCACACCTCCACTGGGACACACTCATTCTAACAGTTCAGTGTGCACACCTCCATGGGGGCACACTCATTCCAACAGTTCAGTGTGCACACCTCCATGTGGACACACTCATTCTAACAGTTCAGTGTGCACACCTCCATGTGGACACATTCATTCTAACAGTTCAGTGTGCACACCTCCATGTGGGCACACTCATTCTAACAGTTCAGTGTGCACACTTCTTCATGTGGACACACTCATTCTAACAGTTCAGTGTGCACACCTCCGTGTGGACACACTCAATCTAACAGTTCAGTGTGCACACCTCCATGTGGACACACTCATTCTAACAGTTCAGTGTGCACACCTCAATGTGGACACACTCATTCTAACAGTTCAGTGTGCACACCTCCATGTGGACACACTAATTCTCACAGTTCAGTGTGCACACCTCCATGTGGACCCACTCATTCTAACAGTTCAGTGTGCACACCTCCATGTGGATACACTCATTCTAACAATACAGTGTGCACACCTCCATGTGGACACACTCATTCTAACAGTTCAGTGTGCACACCTCCCACAGGGACACACTCATTCTAACAGTTCAGTGTGCACACCTCCATGGGGGCACACTCATTCTAACAGTTCAATGTGCACACCTCCATGTGGACACACTCATTCTAACAGTTCAGTGTGCACACCTCCATGTGGACACACTCATTCTAACAGTTCAGTGTGCACACCTCCATGTGGGCACAACTCATTCTAACAGTTCAGTGTGCACACTTCCATGTGGACACACCTCATTCTAACAGTTCAGTGTGCACACCTCTGTGTGGACACACTCAATCTAAACAGTTCAGTGTGGCACACCTCCATGTGGACACACTCATTCTAACAGTTCAGTGTGCACACCTCCATGTGGATACACTCATTCTAACAATACAGTGTGCACACCTCCATGTGGACACACTCATTCTAACAGTTCAGTGTGCACACATCCACAGGGACACACTCATTCTAACAGTTCAGTGTGCACACCTCCATGTGGACACACTCATTCTAACAGTTCAGTCTGCACACCTCCATGAGGGCACACTCATTCTAACAGTTCAGTGTGCACACCTCCATGTGGACACACTCATTCTAACAGTTCAGTGTGCACAACTCCATGTGGACACACTCATTCTAACAGTTCAGTGTGCACACCTCCATGTGGACACACTCATTCTATCAGTTCAGTGTGCACACCTCCATGTGGATACACTCATTTCTAACAATACAGTGTGCACACCTCCATGTGGACACACTCATTCTAACAGTTCAGGGTGCACACCTCCACAGGGACACACTCATTCTAACAGTTCAGTGTGCACACCTCCATGTGGGCACACTCATACTAACAGTTCAGTGTGCACACCTCCATGTGGACTCACTCATTCTAACAGTTAAGGGGTGTACCCCCTCCATGTGGACACACTCATTCTAACAGTTCAGTGTGCACACCTCAATGTGGACACACTCATTCTAACAGTTCAGTGTGCACACCTCCATGTGGATACACTCATTCTAACAATACAGTGTGCACACCTCCATGTGGACACACTCAATCTAACAGTTCAGTGTGCACACCTCCATGTGGACACACTCATTTTAACAGTTCAGTGTGTACCCCTCCATGTGGACACACTCATTCTAACAGTTCAGTGTGCACACCTCAATGTGGACACACTCATTCTAACAGTTCAGTGTGCACACCTCCATGTGGACACACTAATTCTCACAGTTCAGTGTGCACACCTCATGTGGACACACTCATTCTAACAGTTCAGTGTGCACACCTCCATGTGGATACACTCATTCTAACAATACAGTGTGCACACCTCCATGTGGACACACTCATTCTAACATTTCAGTGTGCACACCTCCACAGGGACACACTCATTCTAACCGTTCAGTGTGCACACCTCCATGGGGGGCACACTCATTCTAACAGTTCAATGTGCACACCTCCATGTGGACACACTCATTCTAACAGTTCAGTGTGCACACCTCCATGTGGACACACTCATTCTAACAGTTCAGTGTGCACACCTCCATGTGGGCACACTCATGTCTAACAGTTCAGTGTGCACACCTCCCATGTGGACACACTCATTCTAACAGTTCAGTGTGCACACCTCCATGTGGATACACTCATTCTAACAATACAGTGTGCACACACCTCCATGTGGACACACTCATTCTAACAGTTCAGTGTGCACACATCCACAGGGACACACTCATTCTAACAGTTCAGTGTGCACACCTCCATGTGGACACACTCATTCTAACAGTTCAGTCTGCACACCTCCATGAGGGCACACTCATTCTAACAGTTCAGTGTGCACACTTCCATGTGGACACGCACTCATTCTAACAGTTCAGTAGTGCACCAGCTCCATGTGGACACACTCAATCTAACAGTTCAGTGTACACACCTCCATGTGGACACACTCATATCTTCTATCAGTTCAGTGTGCACACACCTCCATGTGGATACACTCATTCCTAAACAATACAGTGTGCACACCTCCATTGGGCACACTCATTCTAACAGTCAGTGTGCACACCTCCACTGTGGACACACTCATTCTAACAGTTCAGTGTGCACACCCAATGTGGACACACTCATTCTAACAGTTCAGTGTGCACACCTCCATGTGGGCACAGTCATTCTAACAGTTCAGTGTGCACACCTCCATGTGGACACACTCATTCTAACAGTTCAGTGTGCACACCTCCATGTGGACACACTCAATCTAACAGTTCAGTGTACACACCTCCATGTGGACACACTCATTTTAACAGTTCAGTGTGCACACCTCTATGTGGATACACTCATTCTCACAGTTCAGTATGCACACCTCCATGTGGGCACACTCATTCTAACAGTTCAGTGTGCACACCTCCATGTTAACACACTCATTCTAACAGTTCAGTGTGCACACCTCCATGTGGACACACTCATTCTAACAGTTCACTGTGCACACCACCACAGGGACATATTCATTCTAACACTTCAGTGTGCACACCTCCATGTGGACACAGTCATTCTAACAGTTCAGTGTGCACACCTCAATGTGGACACACTCATTCTAACAGTTCAGTGTGCACACTTCCATTGGACACACTAATTCTCACAGTTCAGTGTGCACACCTCCATGTGGACACACTCATTCTAACAGTTCAGTGTGCACACCTCCACTGGGACACACTCATTCTAACAGTTCAGTGTGCACACCTCCATGGGGGCACACTCATTCTAACAGTTCAGTGTGCACACCTCCATGTGGACACACTCATTCTAACAGTTCAGTGTGCACACCTCCATGTGGACACATTCATTCTAACAGTTCAGTGTGCACACCTCCATGTGGGCACACTCATTCTAACAGTTCAGTGTGCACACTTCCATGTGGACACACTCATTCTAACAGTTCAGTGTGCACACCTCCGTTGTGGACACACTGCAATCTAACAGTTCAGTGTGCACACCTCCATGTGGACACACTCATTCTAACAGTTCAGTGTGCACACCTCAATGTGGACACACTCATTCTAACAGTTCAGTGTGCACACCTCCATGTGGACACACTAATTCTCACAGTTTCAGTGTGCACACCTCCATGTGGACCCACTCATTCTAACAGTTCAGTGTGCACACCTCCATGTGGATACACTCATTCTAACAATACAGTGTGCACACCTCCATGTGGACACACTCATTCTAACAGTTCAGTGTGCACACCTCCACAGGGACACACTCATTCTAAACAGTTCAGTGTGCACACCTCCATGGGGGCACACTCATTCTAACAGTTCAATGTGCACACCTCCATGTGGACACACTCATTCTAACAGTTCAGTGTGCACACCTCCATGTGGACACACTCATTCTAACAGTTCAGTGTGCACACCTCCATGTGGGCACACTCATTCTAACAGTTCAGTGTGCACACTTCCATGTGGACACACTCATTCTAACAGTTCAGTGTGCACACCTCTGTGTGGACACACTCAATCTAACAGTTCAGTGTGCACACCTCCATGTGGACACACTCATTCTAACAGTTCAGTGTGCACAACTCCATGTGGACACACTCATTCTAACAGTTCAGTGTGCACACCTCCATGTGGACACACTCATTCTATCAGTTCAGTGTGCACACCTCCATGTGGATACACTCATCTAACAATACAGTGTGCACACTCCATGTGGAACACTCATTCTAACAGTTCAGGGTGCACCACCTCCACAGGGACACACTCATTCTAACAGTTCAGTGTGCACACCTCCATGTGGGCACACTCATACTAACAGTTCAGTGTGCACACCTCCATGTGGACTCACTCATTCTAACAGTTAAGTGTGTACCCCTCCATGTGGACACACTCATTCTAACAGTTCAGTGTGCACACCTCAATGTGGACACACTCATTCTAACAGTCAGTGTGCACACCTCCATGTGGATACACTCATTCTAACAATACAGTGTGCACACCTCCATGTGGACACACTCATTCTAAACAGTTCAGTGTGCACACCTCCGCTGTGGACACACTCAATCTAACAGTTCAGTGTGCACACCTTCCATGTGGACACACTCATTCTTAACAGTTCAGTGTGTTACCCCTCCATGTGGACACACTCATTCTAACAGTTCAGTGTGCACACCTCAATGTGGACACACTCATTCTAACAGTTCAGTGTGCACACCTCCATGTGGACACACTAATTCTCACAGTTCAGTGTGCACACCTCCATGTGGACACACTCATTCTAACAGTTCAGTGTGCACACCTCCATGTGGATACACTCATTCTAACAATACAGTGTGCACACCTCCATGTGGACACACTCATTCTAACAGTTCAGTGTGCACACCTCCACAGGGACACACTCATTCTAAACCGTTCAGTGTGCACAACCTCCATGGGGGCACACTCATTCTAACAGTTCAATGTGCACACCTCCATGTGGACACACTCATTCTAACAGTTCAGTGTGCACACCTCCAGGTGGACACACTCATTCTAACAGTTCAGTGTGCACACCTCCATGTGGGCACACTCATTCTAACAGTTCAGTGTTCACACCTCCATGTGGACACACTCATTCTAACAGTTCAGTGTGCACACCTCCATGTGGATACACTCATTCTAACAATACAGTGTGCACACCTCCATGTGGACACACTCATTCTAACAGTTCAGTGTGCACACATCCACAGGGAACACACTCATTCTAACAGTTCAGTGTGCACACCTCCATGTGGACACACTCATTTTAACAGTTTCAGTCTGCACACCTCCATGAGGGCACACTCATTCTAACAGTTCAGTGTGCACACTTCCATGTGGACACACTCATTCTAACAGTTCAGTGTGCACAGCTCCATGTGGACACACTCAATCTAACAGTTCAGTGTACACACCTCCATGTGGACACACTCATTCTATCAGTTCAGTGTGCACACCTCCATGTGGATACACTCATTCTAACAATACAGTGTGCACACCTCCATGTGGACACACTCATTCTAACAGTTCAGTGTGCACACCTCCACAGGGACACACTCATTCTAACAGTTAAGTGTGCACACCTCCATGTGGGCACACTCATTCTAACAGTTCAGTGTGCACACCTCCATGTGGACACACTCATTCTAACAGTTCAGTGTGTACCCCTCCATGTGGACACACTCATTGTAACAGTTCAGTGTGCACACCTCCATGTGGACACACTCATTCTAACAGTTCAGTGTGCACACCTCCATGTGGACACACTAATTCTCACAGTTCAGTGTGCACACCTCCATGTGGACACACTCATTCTAATAGTTCAGTGTGCACACCTCCATGTGGATACACTCATTCTAACAGTTCAGTGTGCACACCTCCATGTGGACACACTCATTCTAACAGTTCAGTGTGCACACCTCCACAGGGACACACTCATTCTAACAGTTCAGTGTGCACACCTCCATGTGGACACACTCATTCTAACAGTTCAGTGTGCACACCTCCATGTGGGCACACTCATTCTAACAGTTCAGTGTGCACACCTCCATGTGGACACACTCATTCTAACAGTTCAGGGTGCACACCTCCATGTGGACACACTCATTCTAACAGTTCAGTGTGCACACCTCCATGTGGATACACTCATTCTAACAATACAGTGTGCACACCTCCATGTGGACACACTCATTCTAACAGTTCAGTGTGCACACCTCCATGTGGACACACTCATTCTAACAGTTCAGTCTGCACACCTCCATGAGGGCACACTCATTCTAACAGTTCAGTGTGCACACCTCCATGTGGACACACTCATTCTAACAGTTCAGTGTGCAAACCTCCATGTGGACACACTCATTCTAACAGTTCAGTGTGCACACCTCCATGTGGACACACTCATTCTAACAGTTCAGTGTGCACACCTCCATGTGGACACACTCATTCAAACAGTTCAGTGTGCACACCTCCATGTGGACACACTCATTCTAACAGTTCAGTGTGCACACCTCCATGTGGGCACACTCATTCTAACAGTTCAGTGTGCACACCTCCATGTGGACACACTCATTCTAACAGTTCAGTGTGCACACCTCCATGTGGACACACTCATTCTAACAGTTCAGTGTGCACACCTCCATGTGGACACACTCATTCTAACAGTTCAGTGTGCACACCTCCACAGGGACACACTCATTCTAACAGTTCAGTGTGCACACCTCCATGTGGACACACTCATTCTAACAGTTCAGTGTGCACACCTCCACAGGGACACACTCATTCTAACAGTTCAGTCTGCACACCTCCATGAGGGCACACTCATTCTAACAGTTCAGTGTGCACACCTCCATGTGGACACACTCATTCTAACAGTTCAGTGTGCACAACTCCATGTGGACACACTCATTCTAACAGTTCAGTGTGCACACCTCCATGTGGACACACTCATTCTATCAGTTCAGTGTGCACACCTCCATGTGGATACACTCATTCTAACAATACAGTGTGCACACCTCCATGTGGACACACTCATTCTAACAGTTCATGGTGCACACCTCCACAGGGACACACTCATTCTAACAGTTCAGTGTGCACACCTCCATGTGGGCACACTCATACTAACAGTTCAGTGTGCACACCTCCATGTGGACTCACTCATTCTAACAGTTAAGTGTGTACCCCTCCATGTGGACACACTCATTCTAACAGTTCAGTGTGCACACCTCAATGTGGACACACTCATTCTAACAGTTCAGTGTGCACACCTCCATGTGGATACACTCATTCTAACAATACAGTGTGCACACCTCCATGTGGACACACTCATTCTAACAGTTCAGTGTGCACACCTCCGTGTGGACACACTCAATCTAACAGTTCAGTGTGCACACCTCCATGTGGACACACTCATTTTAACAGTTCAGTGTGTACCCCTCCATGTGGACACACTCATTCTAACAGTTCAGTGTGCACACCTCAATGTGGACACACTCATTCTAACAGTTCAGTGTGCACACCTCCATGTGGACACACCAATTCTCACAGTTCAGTGTGCACACCTCCATGTGGACACACTCATTCTAACAGTTCAGTGTGCACACCTCCATGTGGATACACTCATTCTAACAATACAGTGTGCACACCTCCATGTGGACACACTCATTCTAACAGTTCAGTGTGCACACCTCCACAGGGACACACTCATTCTAACCGTTCAGTGTGCACACCTCCATGGGGGCACACTCATTCTAACAGTTCAATGTGCACACCTCCATGTGGACACACTCATTCTAACAGTTCAGTGTGCACACCTCCATGTGGACACACTCATTCTAACAGTTCAGTGTGCACACCTCCATGTGGGCACACTCATTCTAACAGTTCAGTGTGCACACCTCCATGTGGACACACTCATTCTAACAGTTCAGTGTGCACACCTCCATGTGGATACACTCATTCTAACAATACAGTGTGCACACCTCCATGTGGACACACTCATTCTAACAGTTCAGTGTGCACACATCCACAGGGACACACTCATTCTAACAGTTCAGTGTGCACACCTCCATGTGGACACACTCATTCTAACAGTTCAGTCTGCACACCTCCATGAGGGCACACTCATTCTAACAGTTCAGTGTGCACACTTCTATGTGGACACACTCATTCTAACAGTTCAGTGTGCACAGCTCCATGTGGACACACTCAATCTAACAGTTCAGTGTACACACCTCCATGTGGACACACTCATTCTATCAGTTCAGTATGCACACCTCCATGTGGATACACTCATTCTAACAATACAGTGTGCACACCTCCATGTGGACACACTCATTCTAACAGTTCAGTGTGCACACCTCCACAGGGACACACTCATTCTAACAGTTAAGTGTGCACACCTCCATGTGGGCACACTCATTCTAACAGTTCAGTGTGCACACCTCCATGTGGACACACTCATTCTAACAGTTCAGTGTGTACCCCTCCATGTGGACACACTCATTGTAACAGTTCAGTGTGCACACCTCAATGTGGACACACTCATTCTAACAGTTCAGTGTGCACACCTCCATGTGGACACACTAATTCTCACAGTTCAGTGTGCACACCTCCATGTGGACACACTCATTCTAATAGTTCAGTGTGCACACCTCCATGTGGATACACTCATTCTAACAGTTCAGTGTGCACACCTCCATGTGGACACACTCATTCTAACAGTTCAGTGTGCACACCTCCACAGGGACACACTCATTCTAACAGTTCAGTGTGCACACCTCCATGTGGACACACTCATTCTAACAGTTCAGTGTGCACACCTCCATGTGGGCACACTCATTCTAACAGTTCAGTGTGCACACCTCCATGTGGACACACTCATTCTAACAGTTCAGGGTGCACACCTCCATGTGGACACACTCATTCTAACAGTTCAGTGTGCACACCTCCATGTGGATACACTCATTCTAACAATACAGTGTGCACACCTCCATGTGGACACACTCATTCTAACAGATCAGTGTGCACACCTCCATGTGGACACACTCATTCTAACAGTTCAGTCTGCACACCTCCATGAGGGCACACTCATTCTAACAGTTCAGTGTGCACACCTCCATGTGGACACACTCATTCTAACAGTTCAGTGTGCAAACCTCCATGTGGACACACTCATTCTAACAGTTCAGTGTGCACACCTCCATGTGGACACACTCATTCTAACAGTTCAGTGTGCACACCTCCATGTGGACACACTCATTCAAACAGTTCAGTGTGCACACCTCCATGTGGACACACTCATTCTAACAGTTCAGTGTGCACACCTCCATGTGGGCACACTCATTCTAACAGTTCAGTGTGCACACCTCCATGTGGACACACTCATTCTAACAGTTCAGTGTGCACACCTCCATGTGGACACACTCATTCTAACAGTTCAGTGTGCACACCTCCACAGGGACACACTCATTCTAACAGTTAAGTGTGCACACCTCCATGTGGGCACACTCATTCTAACAGTTCAGTGTGCACACCTCCATGTGGACACACTCATTCTAACAGTTCAGTGTGTACCCCTCCATGTGGACAAACTCATTGTAACAGTTCAGTGTGCACACCTCAATGTGGACACACTCATTCTAACAGTTCAGTGTGCACACCTCCATGTGGACACACTAATTCTCACAGTTCAGTGTGCACACCTCCATGTGGACACACTCATTCTAATAGTTCAGTGTGCACACCTCCATGTGGATACACTCATTCTAACAATTCAGTGTGCACACCTCCATGTGGACACACTCATTCTAACAGTTCAGTGTGCACACCTCCACAGGGACACACTCATTCTAACAGTTCAGTGTGCACACCTCCATGTGGACACACTCATTCTAACAGTTCAGTGTGCACACCTCCATGTGGGCACACTCATTCTAACAGTTCAGTGTGCACACCTCCATGTGGACACACTCATTCTAACAGTTCAGGGTGCACACCTCCATGTGGACACACTCATTCTAACAGTTCAGTGTGCACACCTCCATGTGGATACACTCATTCTAACAATACAGTGTGCACACCTCCATGTGGACACACTCATTCTAACAGTTCAGTGTGCACACCTCCATGTGGACACACTCATTCTAACAGTTCAGTCTGCACACCTCCATGAGGGCACACTCATTCTAACAGTTCAGTGTGCACACCTCCATGTGGACACACTCATTCTAACAGTTCAGTGTGCAAACCTCCATGTGGACACACTCATTCTAACAGTTCAGTGTGCACACCTCCATGTGGACACACTCATTCTAACAGTTCAGTGTGCACACCTCCATGTGGACACACTCATTCAAACAGTTCAGTGTGCACACCTCCATGTGGACACACTCATTCTAACAGTTCAGTGTGCACACCTCCATGTGGGCACACTCATTCTAACAGTTCAGTGTGCACACCTCCATGTGGACACACTCATTCTAACAGTTCAGTGTGCACACCTCCATGTGGACACACTCATTCTAACAGTTCAGTGTGCAAACCTCAATGTGGACACACTCATTCTAACAGTTCAGTGTGCACACTTCCATGTGGACACACTAATTCTCACAGTTCAGTGTGCCCACCTCCATGTGGACACACTCATTCTAACAGTTCAGTGTGCACACCTCCATGTGGATACACTCATTCTAACAATACAGTGTGCACACCTCCATGTGGACACACTCATTCTAACAGTTCAGTGTGCACACCTCCACTGGGACACACTCATTCTAACAGTTCAGTGTGCACACCTCCATGGGGGCACACTCATTCTAACAGTTCAGTGTGCACACCTCCATGTGGACACACTCATTCTAACAGTTCAGTGTGCACACCTCCATGTGGACACATTCATTCTAACAGTTCAGTGTGCACACCTCCATGTGGGCACACTCATTCTAACAGTTCAGTGTGCACACTTCCATGTGGACACACTCATTCTAACAGTTCAGTGTGCACACCTCCGTGTGGACACACTCAATCTAACAGTTCAGTGTGCACACCTCCATGTGGACACACTCATTCTAACAGTTCAGTGTGTACCCCTCCATGTGGACACACTCATTCTAACAGTTCAGTGTGCACACCTCAATGTGGACACACTCATTCTAACAGTTCAGTGTGCACACCTCCATGTGGACACACTAATTCTCACAGTTCAGTGTGCACACCTCCATGTGGACCCACTCATTCTAACAGTTCAGTGTGCACACCTCCATGTGGATACACTCATTCTAACAATACAGTGTGCACACCTCCATGTGGACACACTCATTCTAACAGTTCAGTGTGCACACCTCCACAGGGACACACTCATTCTAACAGTTCAGTGTGCACACCTCCATGGGGGCACACTCATTCTAACAGTTCAATGTGCACACCTCCATGTGGACACACTCATTCTAATAGTTCAGTGTGCACACCTCCATGTGGATACACTCATTCTAACAGTTCAGTGTGCACACCTCCATGTGGACACACTCATTCTAACAGTTCAGTGTGCACACCTCCACAGGGACACACTCATTCTAACAGTTCAGTGTGCACACCTCCATGTGGACACACTCATTCTAACAGTTCAGTGTGCACACCTCCATGTGGGCACACTCATTCTAACAGTTCAGTGTGCACACCTCCATGTGGACACACTCATTCTAACAGTTCAGGGTGCACACCTCCATGTGGACACACTCATTCTAACAGTTAAGTGTGCACACCTCCATGTGGATACACTCATTCTAACAATACAGTGTGCACACCTCCATGTGGACACACTCATTCTAACAGTTCAGTGTGCACACCTCCACAGGGACACACTCATTCTAACAGTTCAGTGTGCACACCTCCATGGGGGCACACTCATTCTAACAGTTCAATGTGCACACCTCCATGTGGACACACTCATTCTAATAGTTCAGTGTGCACACCTCCATGTGGATACACTCATTCTAACAGTTCAGTGTGCACACCTCCATGTGGACACACTCATTCTAACAGTTCAGTGTGCACACCTCCACAGGGACACACTCATTCTAACAGTTCAGTGTGCACACCTCCATGTGGACACACTCATTCTAACAGTTCAGTGTGCACACCTCCATGTGGGCACACTCATTCTAACAGTTCAGTGTGCACACCTCCATGTGGACACACTCATTCTAACAGTTCAGGGTGCACACCTCCATGTGGACACACTCATTCTAACAGTTCAGTGTGCACACCTCCATGTGGATACACTCATTCTAACAATACAGTGTGCACACCTCAATGTGGACACACTCATTCTAACAGTTCAGTGTGCACACATCCACAGGGACACACTCATTCTAACAGTTCAGTGTGCACACCTCCATGTGGACACACTCATTCTAACAGTTCAGTCTGCACACCTCCATGAGGGCACACTCATTCTAACAGTTCAGTGTGCACACCTCCATGTGGACACACTCATTCTAACAGTTCAGTGTGCAAACCTCCATGTGGACACACTCATTCTAACAGTTCAGTGTGCACACCTCCATGTGGACACACTCATTCTAACAGTTCAGTGTGCACACCTCCATGTGGACACACTCATTCAAACAGTTCAGTGTGCACACCTCCATGTGGACACACTCATTCTAACAGTTCAGTGTGCACACCTCCATGTGGGCACATTCATTCTAACAGTTCAGTGTGCACACCTCCATGTGGACACACTCATTCTAACAGTTCAGTGTGCACACCTCCATGTGGACACACTCATTCTAACAGTTCAGTGTGCACACCTCAATGTGGACACACTCATTCTAACAGTTCAGTGTGCACACTTCCATGTGGACACACTAATTCTCACAGTTCAGTGTGCACACCTCCATGTGGACACACTCATTCTAACAGTTCAGTGTGCACACCTCCTTGTGGATACACTCATTCTAACAATACAGTGTGCACACCTCCATGTGGACACACTCATTCTAACAGTTCAGTGTGCACACCTCCACTGGGACACACTCATTCTAACAGTTCAGTGTGCACACCTCCATGGGGGCACACTCATTCTAACAGTTCAGTGTGCACACCTCCATGTGGACACACTCATTCTAACAGTTCAGTGTGCACACCTCCATGTGGACACATTCATTCTAACAGTTCAGTGTGCACACCTCCATGTGGGCACACTCATTCTAACAGTTCAGTGTGCACACTTCCATGTGGACACACTCATTCTAACAGTTCAGTGTGCACACCTCCGTGTGGACACACTCAATCTAACAGTTCAGTGTGCACACCTCCATGTGGACACACTCATTCTAACAGTTCAGTGTGTACCCCTCCATGTGGACACACTCATTCTAACAGTTCAGTGTGCACACCTCAATGTGGACACATTCATTCTAACAGTTCAGTGTGCACACCTCCATGTGGACACACTCATTCTAACAGTTCAGTGTGCACACCTCCATGTGGACCCACTCATTCTAACAGTTCAGTGTGCACACCTCCATGTGGATACACTCATTCTAACAATACAGTGTGCACACCTCCATGTGGACACACTCATTCTAACAGTTCAGTGTGCACACCTCCACAGGGACACACTCATTCTAACAGTTCAGTGTGCACACCTCCATGGGGGCACACTCATTCTAACAGTTCAATGTGCACACCTCCATGTGGACACACTCATTCTAACAGTTCAGTGTGCACACTTCCATGTGGACACACTAATTCTCACAGTTCAGTGTGCACACCTCCATGTGGACACACTCATTCTAACAGTTCAGTGTGCACACCTCCTTGTGGATACACTCATTCTAACAATACAGTGTGCACACCTCCATGTGGACACACTCATTCTAACAGTTCAGTGTGTACCCCTCCATGTGGACACACTCATTGTAACAGTTCAGTGTGCACACCTCAATGTGGACACACTCATTCTAACAGTTCAGTGTGCACACCTCCATGTGGACACACTAATTCTCACAGTTCAGTGTGCACACCTCCATGTGGACACACTCATTCTAATAGTTCAGTGTGCACACCTCCATGTGGATACACTCATTCTAACAGTTCAGTGTGCACACCTCCATGTGGACACACTCATTCTAACAGTTCAGTGTGCACACCTCCACAGGGACACACTCATTCTAACAGTTCAGTGTGCACACCTCCATGTGGACACACTCATTCTAACAGTTCAGTGTGCACACCTCCATGTGGGCACACTCATTCTAACAGTTCAGTGTGCACACCTCCATGTGGACACACTCATTCTAACAGTTCAGGGTGCACACCTCCATGTGGACACACTCATTCTAACAGTTCAGTGTGCACACCTCCATGTGGATACACTCATTCTAACAATACAGTGTGCACACCTCCATGTGGACACACTCATTCTAACAGATCAGTGTGCACACCTCCATGTGGACACACTCATTCTAACAGTTCAGTCTGCACACCTCCATGAGGGCACACTCATTCTAACAGTTCAGTGTGCACACCTCCATGTGGACACACTCATTCTAACAGTTCAGTGTGCAAACCTCCATGTGGACACACTCATTCTAACAGTTCAGTGTGCACACCTCCATGTGGACACACTCATTCTAACAGTTCAGTGTGCACACCTCCATGTGGACACACTCATTCAAACAGTTCAGTGTGCACACCTCCATGTGGACACACTCATTCTAACAGTTCAGTGTGCACACCTCCATGTGGGCACACTCATTCTAACAGTTCAGTGTGCACACCTCCATGTGGACACACTCATTCTAACAGTTCAGTGTGCACACCTCCATGTGGACACACTCATTCTAACAGTTCAGTGTGCACACCTCCACAGGGACACACTCATTCTAACAGTTAAGTGTGCACACCTCCATGTGGGCACACTCATTCTAACAGTTCAGTGTGCACACCTCCATGTGGACACACTCATTCTAACAGTTCAGTGTGTACCCCTCCATGTGGACAAACTCATTGTAACAGTTCAGTGTGCACACCTCAATGTGGACACACTCATTCTAACAGTTCAGTGTGCACACCTCCATGTGGACACACTAATTCTCACAGTTCAGTGTGCACACCTCCATGTGGACACACTCATTCTAATAGTTCAGTGTGCACACCTCCATGTGGATACACTCATTCTAACAATTCAGTGTGCACACCTCCATGTGGACACACTCATTCTAACAGTTCAGTGTGCACACCTCCACAGGGACACACTCATTCTAACAGTTCAGTGTGCACACCTCCATGTGGACACACTCATTCTAACAGTTCAGTGTGCACACCTCCATGTGGGCACACTCATTCTAACAGTTCAGTGTGCACACCTCCATGTGGACACACTCATTCTAACAGTTCAGGGTGCACACCTCCATGTGGACACACTCATTCTAACAGTTCAGTGTGCACACCTCCATGTGGATACACTCATTCTAACAATACAGTGTGCACACCTCCATGTGGACACACTCATTCTAACAGTTCAGTGTGCACACCTCCATGTGGACACACTCATTCTAACAGTTCAGTCTGCACACCTCCATGAGGGCACACTCATTCTAACAGTTCAGTGTGCACACCTCCATGTGGACACACTCATTCTAACAGTTCAGTGTGCAAACCTCCATGTGGACACACTCATTCTAACAGTTCAGTGTGCACACCTCCATGTGGACACACTCATTCTAACAGTTCAGTGTGCACACCTCCATGTGGACACACTCATTCAAACAGTTCAGTGTGCACACCTCCATGTGGACACACTCATTCTAACAGTTCAGTGTGCACACCTCCATGTGGGCACACTCATTCTAACAGTTCAGTGTGCACACCTCCATGTGGACACACTCATTCTAACAGTTCAGTGTGCACACCTCCATGTGGACACACTCATTCTAACAGTTCAGTGTGCACACCTCAATGTGGACACACTCATTCTAACAGTTCAGTGTGCACACTTCCATGTGGACACACTAATTCTCACAGTTCAGTGTGCCACCTCCATGTGGACACACTCATTCTAACAGTTCAGTGTGCACACCTCCATGTGGATACACTCATTCTAACAATACAGTGTGCACACCTCCATGTGGACACACTCATTCTAACAGTTCAGTGTGCACACCTCCACTGGGACACACTCATTCTAACAGTTCAGTGTGCACACCTCCATGGGGGCACACTCATTCTAACAGTTCAGTGTGCACACCTCCATGTGGACACACTCATTCTAACAGTTCAGTGTGCACACCTCCATGTGGACACATTCATTCTAACAGTTCAGTGTGCACACCTCCATGTGGGCACACTCATTCTAACAGTTCAGTGTGCACACTTCCATGTGGACACACTCATTCTAACAGTTCAGTGTGCACACCTCCGTGTGGACACACTCAATCTAACAGTTCAGTGTGCACACCTCCATGTGGACACACTCATTCTAACAGTTCAGTGTGTACCCCTCCATGTGGACACACTCATTCTAACAGTTCAGTGTGCACACCTCAATGTGGACACACTCATTCTAACAGTTCAGTGTGCACACCTCCATGTGGACACACTAATTCTCACAGTTCAGTGTGCACACCTCCATGTGGACCCACTCATTCTAACAGTTCAGTGTGCACACCTCCATGTGGATACACTCATTCTAACAATACAGTGTGCACACCTCCATGTGGACACACTCATTCTAACAGTTCAGTGTGCACACCTCCACAGGGACACACTCATTCTAACAGTTCAGTGTGCACACCTCCATGGGGGCACACTCATTCTAACAGTTCAATGTGCACACCTCCATGTGGACACACTCATTCTAATAGTTCAGTGTGCACACCTCCATGTGGATACACTCATTCTAACAGTTCAGTGTGCACACCTCCATGTGGACACACTCATTCTAACAGTTCAGTGTGCACACCTCTACAGGGACACACTCATTCTAACAGTTCAGTGTGCACACCTCCATGTGGACACACTCATTCTAACAGTTCAGTGTGCACACCTCCATGTGGCACACTCATTCTAACAGTTCAGTGTGCACACCTCCATGTGGACACACTCATTCTAACAGTTCAGGGTGCACACCTCCATGTGGACACACTCATTCTAACAGTTAAGTGTGCACACCTCCATGTGGATACACTCATTCTAACAATACAGTGTGCACACCTCCATGTGGACACACTCATTCTAACAGTTCAGTGTGCACACCTCCACAGGGACACACTCATTCTAACAGTTCAGTGTGCACACCTCCATGGGGGCACACTCATTCTAACAGTTCAATGTGCACACCTCCATGTGGACACACTCATTCTAATAGTTCAGTGTGCACACCTCCATGTGGATACACTCATTCTAACAGTTCAGTGTGCACACCTCCATGTGGACACACTCATTCTAACAGTTCAGTGTGCACACCTCCACAGGGACACACTCATTCTAACAGTTCAGTGTGCACACCTCCATGTGGACACACTCATTCTAACAGTTCAGTGTGCACACCTCCATGTGGGCACACTCATTCTAACAGTTCAGTGTGCACACCTCCATGTGGACACACTCATTCTAACAGTTCAGGGTGCACACCTCCATGTGGACACACTCATTCTAACAGTTCAGTGTGCACACCTCCATGTGGATACACTCATTCTAACAATACAGTGTGCACACCTCCATGTGGACACACTCATTCTAACAGTTCAGTGTGCACACATCCACAGGGACACACTCATTCTAACAGTTCAGTGTGCACACCTCCATGTGGACACACTCATTCTAACAGTTCAGTCTGCACACCTCCATGAGGGCACACTCATTCTAACAGTTCAGTGTGCACACCTCCATGTGGACACACTCATTCTAACAGTTCAGTGTGCAAACCTCCATGTGGACACACTCATTCTAACAGTTCAGTGTGCACACCTCCATGTGGACACACTCATTCTAACAGTTCAGTGTGCACACCTCCATGTGGACACACTCATTCAAACAGTTCAGTGTGCACACCTCCATGTGGACACACTCATTCTAACAGTTCAGTGTGCACACCTCCATGTGGGCACATTCATTCTAACAGTTCAGTGTGCACACCTCCATGTGGACACACTCATTCTAACAGTTCAGTGTGCACACCTCCATGTGGACACACTCATTCTAACAGTTCAGTGTGCACACCTCAATGTGGACACACTCATTCTAACAGTTCAGTGTGCACACTTCCATGTGGACACACTAATTCTCACAGTTCAGTGTGCACACCTCCATGTGGACACACTCATTCTAACAGTTCAGTGTGCACACCTCCTTGTGGATACACTCATTCTAACAATACAGTGTGCACACCTCCATGTGGACACACTCATTCTAACAGTTCAGTGTGCACACCTCCACTGGGACACACTCATTCTAACAGTTCAGTGTGCACACCTCCATGGGGGCACACTCATTCTAACAGTTCAGTGTGCACACCTCCATGTGGACACACTCATTCTAACAGTTCAGTGTGCACACCTCCATGTGGACACATTCATTCTAACAGTTCAGTGTGCACACCTCCATGTGGGCACACTCATTCTAACAGTTCAGTGTGCACACTTCCATGTGGACACACTCATTCTAACAGTTCAGTGTGCACACCTCCGTGTGGACACACTCAATCTAACAGTTCAGTGTGCACACCTCCATGTGGACACACTCATTCTAACAGTTCAGTGTGTACCCCTCCATGTGGACACACTCATTCTAACAGTTCAGTGTGCACACCTCAATGTGGACACATTCATTCTAACAGTTCAGTGTGCACACCTCCATGTGGACACACTAATTCTCACAGTTCAGTGTGCACACCTCCATGTGGACCCACTCATTCTAACAGTTCAGTGTGCACACCTCCATGTGGATACACTCATTCTAACAATACAGTGTGCACACCTCCATGTGGACACACTCATTCTAACAGTTCAGTGTGCACACCTCCACAGGGACACACTCATTCTAACAGTTCAGTGTGCACACCTCCATGGGGGCACACTCATTCTAACAGTTCAATGTGCACACCTCCATGTGGACACACTCATTCTAACAGTTCAGTGTGCACATTTCCATGTGGACACACTCATTCTAAGAGTTCAGTGTGCACACCTCCATGTGGGCACACTCATTCTAACAGTTCAGTGTGCACACTTCCATGTGGACACACTCATTCTAACAGTTCAGTGTGCACACCTCAGTGTGGACACACTCAATCTAACAGTTCAGTGTGCACACCTCCATGTGGACACACTCATTCTAACAGTTCAGTGTGCACACCTCCATGTGGATACACTCATTCTAACAATACAGTGTGCACACCTCCATGTGGACACACTCATTCTAACAGTTCAGTGTGCACACATCCACAGGGACACACTCATTCTAACAGTTCAGTGTGCACACCTCCATGTGGACACACTCATTCTAACAGTTCAGTCTGCACACCTCCATGAGGGCACACTCATTCTAACAGTTCAGTGTGCACACCTCCATGTGGACACACTCATTCTAACAGTTCAGTGTGCACAACTCCATGTGGACACACTCATTCTAACAGTTCAGTGTGCACACCTCCATGTGGACACACTCATTCTAACAGTTCAGTGTGCACACCTCCATGTGGACACACTCATTCTAACAGTTCAGTGTGCACACCTCCATGTGGACACACTCATTCTAACAGTTCAGTGTGCACACCTCCATGTGGGCACACTCATTCTAACAGTTCAGTGTGCATACCTCCATGTGGACACACTCATTCTAACAGTTCAGTGTGCACACCTCCATGTGGACACACTCATTCTAAAAGTTCAGTGTGCACACCTCCATGTGGACACACTCATTCTAACAGTTCAGGGTGCACACTTCCATGTGGACACACTCATTCTAACAGGTCACTGTGAACATCTCCACAGGGATATACTCATTCTAACAGTTCAGTGTGCACACCTCCATGTGGACACACTCATTCTAACAGTTCAGTGTGCACACCTCCATGTGGGCACACTCATTCTAACAGTTCAGTGTGCACACCTCCATGTGGACACACTCATTCTAACAGTTCAGTGTGCACACCTATGTGTGGACACACTCAATCTAACAGTTCAGTGTGCACACCTCCATGTGGACACACTCATTCTAACAGTTCTGTGTGCAAACCTCCATGTGGGCACACTCATTCTAACAGTTCAGTGTGCACACTTCCATGTGGACACACTCATTCTAACAGGTCACTGTGCACATCTCCACAGGGATACACTCATTCTAACAGTTCAGTGTGCACACCTCCATGTGGACACACTCATTCTAACAGTTCAGTGTGCACACCTCCATGTGGGCACACTCATTCTAACAGTTCAGTGTGCACACTTCCATGTGGACACACTCATTCTAACAGTTCAGTGTGCACACCTCTGTGTGGACACACTCAATCTAACAGTTCAGTGTGCACACCTCCATGTGGACACACTCATTCTAACAGTTCAGTGTGCACACCTCCATGTGGACACACTCATTCTAACAGTTCAGTGTGCACACATCCACAGGGACACACTCATTCTAACAGTTCAGTGTGCACACCTCCATGTGGACACACTCATTCTAACAGTTCAGTGTGCACACGTCCATGTGGACACACTCATTCTAACAGTTCAGTGTGCACACCTCCATGTGGACACACTCATTCTAACAGTTCAGTGTGCACACCTCCATGTGGACACACTCATTCTAACAGTTCAGTGTGCACACCTCAATGTGGACACACTCATTCTAACAGTTCAGTGTGCACACCACCATGTGGGCACACTCATTCTAACAGTTCAGTGTGCACACCTCCATGTGGACACACTCATTCTAACAGTTCAGTGTGCACACCTCCATGTGGACACACTCATTCTAACAGTTCAGTGTGCACACTTCCATGTGGACACACTCATTCTAACAGTTCAGTGTGCACACCTCCATGTGGACACACTCATTCTAACAGTTCAGTGTACACACCTCCATGTGGACACACTCATTCTATCAGTTCAGTGTGCACACCTCCATGTGGATACACTCATTCTAACAATACAGTGTGCACACCTCCATGTGGACACACTCATTCTAACAGTTCAGTGTGCACACCTCCACAGGGACACACTCATTCTAACAGTTCAGTGTGCACACCTCCATGTGGGCACACTCATTCTAACAGTTCAGTGTGCACACCTCCATGTGGACACACTCATTCTAACAGTTCAGTGTGTACCCCTCCATGTGGACACACTCATTCTAACAGTTCAGTGTGCACACCTCAATGTGGACACACTCATTCTAACAGTTCAGTTTGCACACCTCCATGTGGACACACTAATTCTCACAGTTCAGTGTGCACACCTCCATGTGGACACACTCATTCTAACAGTTCAGTGTGCACACCTCCATGTGGACACATTCATTCTAACAGTTCAGTGTGCACACCTCCATGTGGGCACACTCATTCTAACAGTTCAGTGTGCACACTTCCATGTGGACACACTCATTCTAACAGTTCAGTGTGCACACCTCCGTGTGGACACACTCAATCTAACAGTTCAGTGTGCACACCTCCATGTGGACACACTCATTCTAACAGTTCAGTGTGTACCCCTCCATGTGAACACACTCATTCTAACAGTTCAGTGTGCACACCTCAATGTGGACACACTCATTCTAACAGTTCAGTGTGCACACCTCCATGTGGACACACTAATTCTCACAGTTCAGTGTGCACACCTCCATGTGGACCCACTCATTCTAACAGTTCAGTGTGCACACCTCCATGTGGATACACTCATTCTAACAATACAGTGTGCACACCTCCATGTGGACACACTCATTCTAACAGTTCAGTGTGCACACCTCCACAGGGACACACTCATTCTAACAGTTCAGTGTGCACACCTCCATGGGGGCACACTCATTCTAACAGTTCAATGTGCACACCTCCATGTGGACACACTCATTCTAACAGTTCAGTGTGCACATTTCCATGTGGACACACTCATTCTAAGAGTTCAGTGTGCACACCTCCATGTGGGCACACTCATTCTAACAGTTCAGTGTGCACACTTCCATGTGGACACACTCATTCTAACAGTTCAGTGTGCACACCTCTGTGTGGACACACTCAATCTAACAGTTCAGTGTGCACACCTCCATGTGGACACACTCATTCTAACAGTTCAGTGTGCACACCTCCATGTGGATACACTCATTCTAACAATACAGTGTGCACACCTCCATGTGGACACACTCATTCTAACAGTTCAGTGTGCACACATCCACAGGGACACACTCATTCTAACAGTTCAGTGTGCACACCTCCATGTGGACACACTCATTCTAACAGTTCAGTCTGCACACCTCCATGAGGGCACACTCATTCTAACAGTTCAGTGTGCACACCTCCATGTGGACACACTCATTCTAACAGTTCAGTGTGCACAACTCCATGTGGACACACTCATTCTAACAGTTCAGTGTGCACACCTCCATGTGGACACACTCATTCTAACAGTTCAGTGTGCACACCTCCATGTGGACACACTCATTCTAACAGTTCAGTGTGCACACCTCCATGTGGACACACTCATTCTAACAGTTCAGTGTGCACACCTCCATGTGGGCACACTCATTCTAACAGTTCAGTGTGCATACCTCCATGTGGACACACTCATTCTAACAGTTCAGTGTGCACACCTCCATGTGGACACACTCATTCTAAAAGTTCAGTGTGCACACCTCCATGTGGACACACTCATTCTAACAGTTCAGGGTGCACACTTCCATGTGGACACACTCATTCTAACAGGTCACTGTGCACATCTCCACAGGGATACACTCATTCTAACAGTTCAGTGTGCACACCTCCATGTGGACACACTCATTCTAACAGTTCAGTGTGCACACCTCCATGTGGGCACACTCATTCTAACAGTTCATTGTGCACACCTCCATGTGGACACACTCATTCTAACAGTTCAGTGTGCACACCTATGTGTGGACACACTCAATCTAACAGTTCAGTGTGCACACCTCCATGTGGACACACTCATTCTAACAGTTCTGTGTGCACACCTCCATGTGGACACACTCATTCTAACAGTTCAGTGTGCACACTTCCATGTGGACACACTCATTCTAACAGGTCACTGTGCACATCTCCACAGGGATACACTCATTCTAACAGTTCAGTGTGCACACCTCCATGTGGACACACTCATTCTAACAGTTCAGTGTGCACACCTCCATGTGGGCACACTCATTCTAACAGTTCAGTGTGCACACTTCCATGTGGACACACTCATTCTAACAGTTCAGTGTGCACACCTCTGTGTGGACACACTCAATCTAACAGTTCAGTGTGCACACCTCCATGTGGACACACTCATTCTAACAGTTCAGTGTGCACACCTCCATGTGGATACACTCATTCTAACAATACAGTGTGCACACCTCCATGTGGACACACTCATTCTAACAGTTCAGTGTGCACACATCCACAGGGACACACTCATTCTAACAGTTCAGTGTGCACACCTCCATGTGGACACACTCATTCTAACAGTTCAGTGTGCACACCTCCATGTGGACACACTCATTCTAACAGTTCAGTGTGCACACCTCCATGTGGACACACTCATTCTAACAGTTCAGTGTGCACACCTCCATGTGGACACACTCATTCTAACAGTTCAGTGTGCACACCTCAATGTGGACACACTCATTCTAACAGTTCAGTGTGCACACCACCATGTGGGCACACTCATTCTAACAGTTCAGTGTGCACACCTCCATGTGGACACACTCATTCTAACAGTTCAGTGTGCACACCTCCATGTGGACACACTCATTCTAACAGTTCAGTGTGCACACTTCCATGTGGACACACTCATTCTAACAGTTCAGTGTGCACACCTCCATGTGGACACACTCATTCTAACAGTTCAGTGTACACACCTCCATGTGGACACACTCATTCTATCAGTTCAGTGTGCACACCTCCATGTGGATACACTCATTCTAACAATACAGTGTGCACACCTCCATGTGGACACACTCATTCTAACAGTTCAGTGTGCACACCTCCACAGGGACACACTCATTCTAACAGTTCAGTGTGCACACCTCCATGTGGGCACACTCATTCTAACAGTTCAGTGTGCACACCTCCATGTGGACACACTCTTTCTAACAGTTCAGTGTGTACCCCTCCATGTGGACACACTCATTCTAACAGTTCAGTGTGCACACCTCAATGTGGACACACTCATTCTAACAGTTCAGTTTGCACACCTCCATGTGGACACACTAATTCTCACAGTTCAGTGTGCACACCTCCATGTGGACACACTCATTCTAACAGTTCAGTGTGCACACCTCCATGTGGATACACTAATTCTAACAATACAGTTTGCACACCTCCATGTGGACACACTCATTCTAACAGTTCAGTGTGCACACCTCCATGTGGAAACACTCATTCTAACAATACAGTGTGCACACCTCCATGTGGACACACTCATTCTAACAGTTCAGTGTGCACACCTCCACAGGGACACAATCATTCTAACAGTTCAGTGTGCACACCTCCATGTGGACACACTCATTCTAACAGTTCAATGTGCACACCTCCATGTGGACACACTCATTCTAACAGTTCAGTGTGCACACCTCCATGTGGACACACTCATTCTAACAATACAGTGTGCACACCTCCATGTGGACACACTCATTCTAACAGTTCAGTGTGCACACATCCACAGGGACACACTCATTCTAACAGTTCAGTGTGCACACCTCCATGTGGACACACTCATTCTAACAGTTCAGTCTGCACACCTCCATGAGGGCACACTCATTCTAACAGTTCAGTGTGCACACCTCCATGTGGACACACTCATTCTAACAGTTCAGTGTTCACACCTCCATGTGGACACACTCATTCTAACAGTTCAGTGTGCACACCTCCATGTGGACACACTCATTCTAACAGTTCAGTGTGCACACCTCCATGTGGACACACTCATTCAAACAGTTCAGTGTGCACACCTCCATGTGGACACACTCATTCTAACAGTTCAGTGTGCACACCTCCATGTGGGCACACTCATTCTAACAGTTCAGTGTGCACACCTCCATGTGGACACACTCATTCTAACAGTTCAGTGTGCACCCCTCCATGTGGACACACTCATTCTAACAGTTCAGTGTGTACCCCTCCATGTGGACACACTCATTCTAACAGTTCAGTGTGCACACCTCAATGTGGACACACTCATTCTAACAGTTCAGTGTGCACACCTCCATGTGGACACACTAATTCTCACAGTTCAGTGTGCACACCTCCATGTGGACACACTCATTCTAACAGTTCAGTGTGCACACCTCCACAGGGACACACTCATTCTAACAGTTCAGTGTGCACACCTCCATGTGGACACACTCATTCTAACAGTTCAGTGTGCACACCTCCATGTGGGCACACTCATTCTAACAGTTCAGTGTGCACACCTCCATGTGGACACACTCATTCTAACAGTTCAGTGTGCACACTTCCATGTGGACACACTCATTCTAACAGTTAAGTGTGCACACCTCCATGTGGACACACTCATTCTAAAAGTTCAGTGTGCACACCTCCATGTGGACACACTCATTCTAACAGTTCAGTGTGCACACTTCCATGTGGACACACTCATTCTAACAGGTCACTGTGCACATCTCCACAGGGATACACTCATTCTAACAGTTCAGTGTGCACAACTCCATGTGGACACACTAATTCTCACAGTTCAGTGTGCACACCTCCATGTGGACACACTCATTCTAACAGTTCAGTGTGCACACCTCCATGTGGATACACTCATTCTAACAATACAGTGTGCACACCTCCATGTGGACACACTCATTCTAACAGTTCAGTGTGCACAGCTCCATGTGGACACACTCAATCTAACAGTTCAGTGTACACACCTCCATGTGGACACACTCATTCAAACAGTTCAGTGTGCACACCTCCATGTGGACACACTCATTCTAACAGTTCAGTGTGCACACCTCAATGTGGACACACTCATTCTAACAGTTCAGTGTGCACACCTCCATGTGGACACACTAATTCTCACAGTTCAGTGTGCACACCTCCATGTGGACACACTCATTCTAACAGTTCAGTGTGCACACCTCCATGTGGACACACTCATTCTAACAATACAGTGTGCACACCTCCATGTGGACACACTCATTCTAACAGTTCAGTGTGCACACCTCCACAGGGACACACTCATTCTAACAGTTCAGTGTGCACACCTCCATGTGGACACACTCATTCTAACAGTTCAGTGTGCACACCTCCATGTGGGCACACTCATTCTAACAGTTCAGTGTGCACACCTCCATGTGGACACACTCATTCTAACAGTTCAGTGTGCACACTTCCATGTGGACACACTCATTCTAACAGTTAAGTGTGCATACCTCCATGTGGACACACTCATTCTAAAAGTTCAGTGTGCACACCTCCATGTGGACACACTCATTCTAACAGTTCAGTGTGCACACTTCCATGTGGACACACTCATTCTAACAGGTCACTGTGCACATCTCCACAGGGATACACTCATTCTAACAGTTCAGTGTGCACACCTCCATGTGGACACACTCATTCTAACAGTTCAGTGTGCACACCTCCATGTGGGCACACTCATTCTAACAGTTCAGTGTGCACACTTCCATGTGGACACACTCATTCTAACAGTTCAGTGTGCACACCTCTGTGTGGACACACTCAATCTAACAGTTCAGTGTGCACACCTCCATGTGGACACACTCATTCTAACAGTTCAGTGTGCACACCTCCATGTGGGCACACTCATTCTAACAGTTCAGTGTGCACACCTCCATGTGGACACACTCATTCTAACAGTTCAGTGTGCACACATCCACAGGGACACACTCATTCTAACAGTTCAGTGTGCACACCTCCATGTGGACACACTCATTCTAAAAGTTCAGTCTGCACACCTCCATGAGGGCACACTCATTCTAACAGTTCAGTGTGCACACCTCCATGTGGACACACTCATTCTAACAGTTCAGTGTGCACACCTCCATGTGGACACACTCATTCTAACAGTTCAGTGTGCACACCTCTATGTGGACACACTCATTCTAACAGTTCAGTGTGCACACCTCCATGTGGACACACTCATTCTAACAGTTCAGTGTGCACACCTCCATGTGGACACACTCATTCTAACAGTTCAGTGTGCACACCTCCATGTGGACACACTCATTCTAACAGTTCAGTGTTCACACCTCCATGTGGACACACTCATTCTAACAGTTCAGTGTGCACACTTCCATGTGGACACACTCATTCTAACAGTTCAGTGTGCACACCTCCATGTGGACACACTCAATCTAACAGTTCAGTGTACACACCTCCATGTGGACACACTCATTCTATCAGTTCAGTGTTCACACCTCCATGTGGATACACTCATTCTAACAATACAGTGTGCACACCTCCATGTGGACACACTCATTCTAACAGTTCAGTGTGCACACCTCCATGTGGACACACTCATTCAAACAGTTCAGTGTGCACACCTCCATGTGGACACACTCATTCTAACAGTTCAGTGTGCACACCTCCATGTGGGCACACTCATTCTAACAGTTCAGTGTGCACACCTCCATGTGGACACACTCATTCTAACAGTTCAGTGTGCACACCTCCATGTGGACACACTCATTCTAACAGTTCAGTGTGCACACTTCCATGTGGACACACTCATTCTAACAGTTCAGTGTGCACAGCTCCATGTGGACACACTCAATCTAACAGTTCAGTGTACACACCTCCATGTGGACACACTCATTCTATCAGTTCAGTGTGCACACCTCCATGTGGATACACTCATTCTAACAATACAGTGTGCACACCTCCATGTGGACACACTCATTCTAACAGTTCAGTGTGCACACCTCCACAGGGACACACTCATTCTAACAGTTCAGTGTGCACACCTCCATGTGGGCACACTCATTCTAACAGTTCAGTGTGCACACCTCCATGTGGACACACTCATTCTAACAGTTCAGTGTGTACCCCTCCATGTGGACACACTCATTCTAACAGTTCAGTGTGCACGCCTAAATGTGGACACACTCATTCTAACAGTTCAGTGTGCACACCTCCATGTGGACACACTAATTCTCACAGTTCAGTGTGCACACCTCCATGTGGACACACTCATTCTAACAGTTCAGTGTGCACACCTCCATGTGGATACACTCATTCTAACAATACAGTGTGCACACCTCCATGTGGACACACTCATTCTAACAGTTCAGTGTGCACACCTCCACAGGGACACAATCATTCTAACAGTTCAGTGTGCACACCTCCATGTGGACACACTCATTCTAACAGTTCAGTGTGCACACCTCCATGTGGGCACACTCATTCTAACAGTTCAGTGTGCACACCTCCATGTGGACACACTCATTCTAACAGTTCAGTGTGCACACCTCCATGTGGACACACTCATTCTAACAGTTCAGTGTGCACACCTCCACAGGGACACACTCATTCTAAAAGTTCAGTGTGCACACCTCCATGTGGACACACTCATTCTAACAGTTCAGTTTGCACACTTCCATGTGGACACACTCATTCTAACAGGTCACTGTGCACATCTCCACAGGGATACACTAATTCTAACAGTTCAGTGTGCACCCCTCCATGTGGACACACTCATTCTAACAGTTCAGTGTGCACACCTCCATGTGGACACACTCATTCTAACAGTTCAGTGTGCACACCTCCATGTGGGCACACTCATTCTAACATTTCAGTGTGCACATCTCCATGTTGACACACTCATTCTAACAGTTCAGTGTGCATACCTCAATGTGGACAGATTCTAACAGTTCAGTGTGCACACCTCCATGTGGGCACACTCATTCTAACAGTTCAGAGTGCACACCTCCATGTGGGCATACTCATTCTAACAGAACAGTGTGCACACCACCATGTGGGCACACTCATTCTAACAGTTCAGTGTGCACACCTCCATGTGGGCACACTCATTCTAACAGTTCAGTGTGCACACCTCCATGTGGACACACTCATTCTAACCGTTCAGTGTGCACACCTCCATGTGGACACACTCAATCTAACAGTTCAGTGTACACACCTCCATGTGGACACACTCATTCTAACAGTTCAGTGTGCACACCTCCATGTGGACACACTCATTCTAACCGTTCAGTGTGCACACCTCCATGTGGGCACACTCATTCTAACAGTACAGTGTGCACACCTCCATGTGGACACACTCATTCTAACAGTTCAGTGTGCACACCTCCATGTGGACACACTCATTCTAACAGTTCAGTGTGCACACTTCCATGTGGACACACTCATTCTAACAGTTCAGTGTGCACAGCTCCATGTGGACACACTCAATCTAACAGTTCAGTGTACACACCTCCATGTGGACACACTCATTCTAACAGTTCAGTTTGCACACCTCCATGTGGATACACTCATTCTAACAATACAGTGTGCACACCTCCATGTGGACACACTCATTCTAACAGTTCAGTGTGCACACCTCCATGTGGACACACTCATTCTAACAGTTCAGTGTGCACACCTCCATGTGGGCACACTCATTCTAACAGTTCAGTGTGCACACCTCCATGTGGACACACTCATTCTAACAGTTCAGTGTGTACACCTCCATGTGGACACACTCATTCTAACAGTTCAGTGTGCACACCTCCATGTGGACACACTCATTCTAACAGTTCAGTGTGCACACCTCCATGTGGACACACTCATTCTCACAGTTCAGTGTGCACACCTCCATGTGGACACACTCATTCTAACAGTTCAGTGTGCACACCTCCATGTGGGCACACTCATTCTAACAGTTAAGTGTGCACACCTCCGTGTGGACACACTCATTCTAACAGTTCAGTGTACACACCTCCATGTGGACACACTCATTCTAACAGTTCAGTGTGCACACTTCCATGTGGACACACTCATTCTAACAGTTCAGTGTGCACACATCCATGTGGATACACTCATTCTAACAATGCAGTGTGCACACCTCCATGTGGACACACTCATTCTAACAGTTCAGTGTGCACAACTCCACAGGGACACACTCATTCTAACAGTTCAGGGTGCACACCTCCATGTGGACACACTCATTCTAACAGTTCAGTGTGCACACCTCCATGTGGGCACACTCATTCTAACAGTTCAGTGTGCACACTTCCATGTGGACACACTCATTCTAACAGTTCAGTGTGCACACCTCTGTGTGGACACACTCAATCTAACAGTTCAGTGTGCACACCTCCATGTGGACACACTCATTCTAACAGTTCAGTGTGCACACCTCCATGTGGACACACTCATTCTAACAGTTCAGTGTGCACACTTCCATGTGGACACACTCATTCTAACAGGTCACTGTGCACATCTCCACAGGGATACACTCATTCTAACAGTTCAGTGTGCACACCTCCATGTGGACACACTCATTCTAACAGTTCAGTGTGCACACCTCCATGTGGACACACTCATTCTAACAGTTCAGTGTGCACACTTCCATGTGGACACACTCATTCTAACAGTTCAGTGTGCACACCTCTGTGTGGACACACTCAATCTAACAGTTCAGTGTGCACACCTCCATGTGGACTCACTCATTCTAACAGTTCAGTGTGCACACCTCCATGTGGATACACTCATTCTAACAATACAGTGTGCACACCTCCATGTGGACACACTCATTCTAACAGTTCAGTGTGCACACATCCACAGGGACACACTCATTCTAACAGTTCAGTGTGCACACCTCCATGTGGACACACTCATTCTAACAGTTCAGTCTGCACACGTCCATGAGGGCACACTCATTCTAACAGTTCAGTGTGCACACCTCCATGTGGACACACTCATTCTAACAGTTCAGTGTGCACACCTCCATGTGGACACACTCATTCTAACAATACAGTGTGCACACCTCCATGTGGACACACTCATTCTAACAGTTCAGTGTGCACACCTCCATGTGGACACACTCATTCTAACAGTTCAGTGTGCACACCTCCATGTGGACACACTCATTCTAACAGTTCAGTGTGCACACCTCCATGTGGGCACACTCATTCTAACAGTTCAGTGTGCACACCTCCATGTGGACACACTCATTCTAACAGTTCAGTGTGCACACCTCCATGTGGACACACTCATTCTAACAGTTCAGTGTGCACACTTCCATGTGGACACACTCATTCTAACAGTTCAGTGTGCACAGCTCCATGTGGACACACTCAATCTAACAGTTCAGTGTACACACCTCCATGTGGACACACTCATTCTATCAGTTCAGTGTGCACACCTCCATGTGGACACACTCATTCTAACAGTTCAGTGTGCACACCTCCATGTGGACACACTCATTCTAACAGTTCAGTGTGCACACCTCCATGTGGACACACTCATTCTAACAGTTCAGTGTGCACACCTCCATGTGGGCACACTCATTCTAACAGTTCAGTGTGCACACCTCCATGTGGACACACTCATTCTAACAGTTCAGTCTGCACACCTCCATGAGGGCACACTCATTCTAACCGTTCAGTGTGCACACCTCCATGTGGACACACTCATTCTAACAGTTCAGTGTGCACAGCTCCATGTGGACACACTCAATCTAACAGTTCAGTGTACACACCTCCATGTGGACACACTCATTCTATCAGTTCAGTGTGCACACCTCCATGTGGATACACTCATTCTAACAATACAGTGTGCACACCTCCATGTGGACACACTCATTCTAACATTTCAGTGTGCACACCTCCACAGGGACACACTCATTCTAACAGTTCAGTGTGCACACCTCCATGTGGACACACTCATTCTAACAGTTCAGTGTGCACACCTCCATGTGGGCACACTCATTCTAACAGTTCAGTGTGCACACCTCCATGTGGACACACTCATTCTAACAGTTCAGTGTGCACACCTCCATGTGGACACACTCATTCTAACAGTTCAGTGTGCACACCTCCATGTGGACACACTCATTCTTACAGTTCAGTGTGCACACTTCCATGTGGACACACTCATTCTAACAGGTCACTGTGCACATCTCCACAGGGATACACTAATTCTAACAGTTCAGTGTGCACCCCTCCATGTGGACACACTCATTCTAACAGTTCAGTGTGCACACCTCCATGTGGACACACTCATTCTAACAGTTCAGTGTGCACACCTCCATGTGGGCACACTCATTCTAACATTTCAGTGTGCACATCTCCATGTTGACACACTCATTCTAACAGTTCAGTGTGCATACCTCAATGTGGACAGATGCTAACAGTTCAGTGTGCACACCTCCATGTGGGCACACTCATTCTAACAGTTCAGAGTGCACACCTCCATGTGGGCATACTCATTCTAACAGAACAGTGTGCACACCACCATGTGGGCACACTCATTCTAACAGTTCAGTGTGCACACCTCCATGTGGGCACACTCATTCTAACAGTTCAGTGTGCACACCTCCATGTGGACACACTCATTCTAACCGTTCAGTGTGCACACCTCCATGTGGACACACTCAATCTAACAGTTCAGTGTACACACCTCCATGTGGACACACTCATTCTAACAGTTCAGTGTGCACACCTCCATGTGGACACACTCATTCTAACCGTTCAGTGTGCACACCTCCATGTGGGCACACTCATTCTAACAGTACAGTGTGCACACCTCCATGTGGACACACTCATTCTAACAGTTCAGTGTGCACACCTCCATGTGGACACACTCATTCTAACAGTTCAGTGTGCACACTTCCATGTGGACACACTCATTCTAACAGTTCAGTGTGCACAGCTCCATGTGGACACACTCAATCTAACAGTTCAGTGTACACACCTCCATGTGGACACACTCATTCTAACAGTTCAGTTTGCACACCTCCATGTGGATACACTCATTCTAACAATACAGTGTGCACACCTCCATGTGGACACACTCATTCTAACAGTTCAGTGTGCACACCTCCACAGGGACACACTCATTCTAACAGTTCAGTGTGCACACCTCCATGTGGGCACACTCATTCTAACAGTTCAGTGTGCACACCTCCATGTGGACACACTCATTCTAACAGTTCAGTGTGTACACCTCCATGTGGACACACTCATTCTAACAGTTCAGTGTGCACACCTCCATGTGGACACACTCATTCTAACAGTTCAGTGTGCACACCTCCATGTGGACACACTCATTCTCACAGTTCAGTGTGCACACTTCCATGTGGACACACTCATTCTAACAGGTCACTGTGCACATCTCCACAGGGATACACTCATTCTAACAGTTCAGTGTGCACACCTCCATGTGGACACACTCATTCTAACAGTTCAGTGTGCACACCTCCATGTGGGCACACTCATTCTAACAGTTCAGTGTGCACACTTCCATGTGGACACACTCATTCTAACAGTTCAGTGTGCACACCTCTGTGTGGACACACTCAATCTAACAGTTCAGTGTGCACACCTCCATGTGGACACACTCATTCTAACAGTTCAGTGTGCACACCTCCATGTGGACACACTCATTCTAACAGTTCATTGTGCACACTTCCATGTGGACACACTCATTCTAACAGGTCACTGTGCACATCTCCACAGGGATACACTCATTCTAACAGTTCAGTGTGCACACCTCCATGTGGACACACTCATTCTAACAGTTCAGTGTGCACACCTCCATGTGGACACACTCATTCTAACAGTTCAGTGTGCACAGCTCCATGTGGACACACTCATTCTAACAGTTCAGTGTGCACACCTCTGTGTGGACACACTCAATCTAACAGTTCAGTGTGCACACCTCCATGAGGACTCACTCATTCTAACAGTTCAGTGTGCACACCTCCATGTGGATACACTCATTCTAACAATACAGTGTGCACACCTGCATGTGGACACACTCATTCTAACAGTTCAGTGTGCACACATCCACAGGGACACACTCATTCTAACAGTTCAGTGTGCACACCTCCATGTGCACACACTCATTCTAACAGTTCAGTCTGCACACGTCCATGAGGGCACACTCATTCTAACAGTTCAGTGTGCACACCTCCATGTGGACACACTCATTCTAACAGTTCAGTGTGCACACCTCCATGTGGACACACTCATTCTAACAGTTCAGTGTGCACACCTCCATGTGGACACACTCATTCTAACAGTTCAGTGTGCACACCTCCATGTGGACACACTCATTCTAACAGTTCAGTGTGCACACCTCCATGTGGACACACTCATTCTAACAGTTAAGTGTGCACACCTCCATGTGGGCACACTCATTCTAACAGTTCAGTGTGCACACCTCCATGTGGACACACTCATTCTAACAGTTCAGTGTGCACACCTCCATGTGGACACACTCATTCTAACAGTTCAGTGTGCACACTTCCATGTGGACACACTCATTCTAACAGTTCAGTGTGCACAGCTCCATGTGGACACACTCAATCTAACAGTTCAGTGTACACACCTCCATGTGGACACACTCATTCTATCAGTTCAGTGTGCACACTTCCATGTGGACACACTCATTCTAACAGTTCAGTGTGCACACCTCCATGTGGACACACTCATTCTAACAGTTCAGTGTGCACAACTCCATGTGGACACACTCATTCTAACAGTTCAGTGTGCACACCTCCATGTGGGCACACTCATTCTAACAGTTCAGTGTGCACACCTCCATGTGGACACACTCATTCTAACAGTTCAGTGTGCACACCTCCATGTGGACACACTCATTCTAACAGTTCAGTGTGCACACTTCCATGTGGACACACTCATTCTAACATTTCAGTGTGCACAGCTCCATGTGGACACACTCAATCTAACAGTTCAGTGTACACACCTCCATGTGGACACACTCATTCTATCAGTTCAGTGTGCACACCTCCATGTGGATACACTCATTCTAACAATACAGTGTGCACACCTCCATGTGGACACACTCATTCTAACATTTCAGTGTGCACACCTCCACAGGGACACACTCATTCTAACAGTTCAGTGTGCACACCTCCATGTGGACACACTCATTCTAACAGTTCAGTGTGCACACCTCCATGTGGGCACACTCATTCTAACAGTTCAGTGTGCACACCTCCATGTGGACACACTCATTCTAACAGTTCAGTGTGCACACCTCCATGTGGACACACTCATTCTAACAGTTCAGTGTGCACACCTCCATGTGGATACACTCATTCTAACAATACAGTGTGCACACCTCCATGTGGACACACTCATTCTAACAGTTCAGTGTGCACACCTCCATGTGGACACACTCATTCTAACAGTTCAGTGTGCACACCTCCACAGGGACACACTCATTCTAACAGTTCAGTGTGCACACCTCCATGTGGGCACACTCATTCTAACAGTTCAGTGTGCACACCTCCATGTGGACACACTCATTCTAACAGTTCAGTGTGTACCCCTCCATATGGACACACTCATTTTAACAGTTCAGTGTGCACACCACCATGTGGGCACACTCATTCTAACAGTTCAGTGTGCACACCTCCATGTGGGCACACTCATTCTAACAGTTCAGTGTGCACACCTCCATGTGGACACACTCATTCTAACAGTTCAGTGTGCACACCTCCATGTGGATACACTCATTCTAACAATACAGTGTGCACACCTCCATGTGGACACACTCATTCTAACAGTTCAGTGTGCACACCTCCACAGGGACACAATCATTCTAACAGTTCAGTGTGCACACCTCCATGTGGACACACTCATTCTAACAGTTCAGTGTGCATACCTCCATGTGGACACACTCATTCTAACAGTTCAGTGTGCACACCTCCATGTGGACACACTCATTCTAACAGTTCAGTGTGCACACCTCCATGTGGACACACTCATTCTAAAAGTTCAGTGTGCACACCTCCATGTGGACACACTCATTCTAACAGTTCAGTGTGCACACTTCCATGTGGACACACTCATTCTAACAGGTCACTGTGCACATCTCCACAGGGATACACTAATTCTAACAGTTCAGTGTGCACCCCTCCATGTGGACACACTCATTCTAACAGTTCAGTGTGCACACCTCCATGTGGACACACTCATTCTAACAGTTCAGTGTGCACACCTCCATGTGGGCACACTCATTCTAACATTTCAGTGTGCACATCTCCATGTTGACACACTCATTCTAACAGTTCAGTGTGCATACCTCAATGTGGACAGATTCTAACAGTTCAGTGTGCACACCTCCATGTGGGCACACTCATTCTAACAGTTCAGTGTGCACACTTCCATGTGGACACACTCATTCTAACAGTTCAGTGTGCACACATCCATGTGGATACACTCATTCTAACAATGCAGTGTGCACACCTCCATGTGGACACACTCATTCTAACAGTTCAGTGTGCACACCTCCACAGGGACACACTCATTCTAACAGTTCAGGGTGCACACCTCCATGTGGACACACTCATTCTAACAGTTCAGTGTGCACACCTCCATGTGGACACACTCATTCTAAAAGTTCAGTGTGCACACCTCCATGTGGACACACTCATTCTAACAGTTCAGTGTGCACACTTCCATGTGGACACACTCATTCTAACAGGTCACTGTGCACATCTCCACAGGGATACACTCATTCTAACAGTTCAGTGTGCACACCTCCATGTGGACACACTCATTCTAACAGTTCAGTGTGCACACCTCCATGTGGGCACACTCATTCTAACAGTTCAGTGTGCACACTTCCATGTGGACACACTCATTCTAACAGTTCAGTGTGCACACCTCTGTGTGGACACACTCAATCTAACAGTTCAGTGTGCACACCTCCTTGTGGACACACTCATTCTAACAGTTCAGTGTGCACACCTCCATGTGGACACACTCATTCTAACAGTTCAGTGTGCACACTTCCATGTGGACACACTCATTCTAACAGGTCACTGTGCACATCTCCACAGGGATACACTCATTCTAACAGTTCAGTGTGCACACCTCCATGTGGACACACTCATTCTAACAGTTCAGTGTGCACACCTCCATGTGGACACACTCATTCTAACAGTTCAGTGTGCACACTTCCATGTGGACACACTCATTCTAACAGTTCAGTGTGCACACCTCTGTGTGGACACACTCAATCTAACAGTTCAGTGTGCACACCTCCATGTGGACACACTCATTCTAACAGTTCAGTGTGCACACCTCCATGTGGATACACTCATTCTAACAATACAGTGTGCACACCTCCATGTGGACACACTCATTCTAACAGTTCAGTGTGCACACATCCACAGGGACACACTCATTCTAACAGTTCAGTGTGCACACCTCCATGTGGACACACTCATTCTAACAGTTCAGTCTGCACACGTCCATGAGGGCACACTCATTCTAACAGTTCAGTGTGCACACCTCCATGTGGACACACTCATTCTAACAGTTCAGTGTGCACACCTCCATGTGGACACACTCATTCTAACAGTTCAGTGTGCACACCTCCATGTGGACACACTCATTCTACCAGTTCAGTGTGCACACCTCCATGTGGACACACTCATTCTAACAGTTCAGTGTGCACACCTCCATGTGGACAAACTCATTCTAACAGTTCAGGGTGCACACCTCCATGTGGGCACACTCATTCTAACAGTTCAGTGTGCACACCTCCATGTGGACACACTCATTCTAACAGTTCAGTGTGCACACTTCCATGTGGACACACTCATTCTAACAGTTCAGTGTGCACACTTCCATGTGGACACACTCATTCTAACAGTTCAGTGTGCACAGCTCCATGTGGACACACTCAATCTAACAGTTCAGTGTACACACCTCCATGTGGACACACTCATTCTATCAGTTCAGTGTGCACACCTCCATGTGGACACACTCATTCTAACAGTTCAGGGTGCACACCTCCATGTGGACACACTCATTCTAACAGTTCAGTGTGCACACCTCCATGTGGACACACTCATTCTAACAGTTCAGTGTGCACACCTCCATGTGGGCACACTCATTCTAACAGTTCAGTGTGCACACCTCCATGTGGACACACTCATTCTAACAGTTCAGTGTGCACACCTCCATGTGGACACACTCATTCTAACAGTTCAGTGTGCACACTTCCATGTGGACACACTCATTCTAACATTTCAGTGTGCACAGCTCCATGTGGACACACTCAATCTAACAGTTCAGTGTACACACCTCCATGTGGACACACTCATTCTATCAGTTCAGTGTGCACACCTCCATGTGGATACACTCATTCTAACAATACAGTGTGCACACCTCCATGTGGACACACTCATTCTAACATTTCAGTGTGCACACCTCCACAGGGACACACTCATTCTAACAGTTCAGTGTGCACACCTCCATGTGGACACACTCATTCTAACAGTTCAGTGTGCACACCTCCATGTGGGCACACTCATTCTAACAGTTCAGTGTGCACACCTCCATGTGGACACACTCATTCTAACAGTTCAGTGTGCACACCTCCATGTGGACACACTCATTCTAACAGTTCAGTGTGCACACCTCCATGTGGATACACTCATTCTAACATTTCAGTGTGCACAGCTCCATGTGGACACACTCATTCTAACAGTTCAGTGTGCACACCTCCATGTGGACACACTCATTCTAACAGTTCAGTGTGCACACCTCCATGTGGACACACTCATTCTACCAGTTCAGTGTGCACACCTCCATGTGGACACACTCATTCTAACAGTTCAGTGTGCACACCTCCATGTGGACAAACTCATTCTAACAGTTCAGTGTGCACACCTCCATGTGGGCACACTCATTCTAACAGTTCAGTGTGCACACCTCCATGTGGACACACTCATTCTAACAGTTCAATGTGCACACCTCCATGTGGACACACTCATTCTAACAGTTCAGTGTGCACACTTCCATGTGGACACACTCATTCTAACAGTTCAGTGTGCACAGCTCCATGTGGACACACTCAATCTAACAGTTCAGTGTACACACCTCCATGTGGACACACTCATTCTATCAGTTCAGTGTGCACACCTCCATGTGGACACACTCATTCTAACAGTTCAGTGTGCACACCTCCATGTGGACACACTCATTCTAACAGTTCAGTGTGCACACCTCCATGTGGACACACTCATTCTAACAGTTCAGTGTGCACACCTCCATGTGGGCACACTCATTCTAACAGTTCAGTGTGCACACCTCCATGTGGACACACTCATTCTAACAGTTCAGTGTGCACACCTCCATGTGGACACACTCATTCTAACAGTTCAGTGTGCACACTTCCATGTGGACACACTCATTCTAACATTTCAGTGTGCACAGCTCCATGTGGACACACTCAATCTAACAGTTCAGTGTACACACCTCCATGTGGACACACTCATTCTATCAGTTCAGTGTGCACACCTCCATGTGGATACACTCATTCTAACAATACAGTGTGCACACCTCCATGTGGACACACTCATTCTAACATTTCAGTGTGCACACCTCCACAGGGACACACTCATTCTAACAGTTCAGTGTGCACACCTCCATGTGGACACACTCATTCTAACAGTTCAGTGTGCACACCTCCATGTGGGCACACTCATTCTAACAGTTCAGTGTGCACACCTCCATGTGGACACACTCATTCTAACAGTTCAGTGTGCACACCTCCATGTGGACACACTCATTCTAACAGTTCAGTGTGCACACCTCCATGTGGATACACTCATTCTAACAATACAGTGTGCACACCTCCATGTGGACACACTCATTCTAACAGTTCAGTGTGCACACCTCCATGTGGACACACTCATTCTAACAGTTCAGTCTGCACACCTCCATGAGGGCACACTCATTCTAACCGTTCAGTGTGCACACCTCCATGTGGACACACTCATTCTAACAGTTCAGTGTGCATACCTCCATGTGGACACACTCATTCTAACAGTTCAGTGTGCACACCTCCATGTGGACACACTCATTCTAACAGTTCAGTGTGCACACCTCCATGTGGACACACTCATTCTAACAGTTCAGTGTGCACACCTCCATGTGGACACACTCATTCTAACAGTTCAGTGTGCACACCTCCATGTGGGCACACTCATTCTAACAGTTCAGTGTGCACACCTCCATGTGGACACACTCATTCTAACAGTTCAGTGTGCACACCTCCATGTGGACACACTCATTCTAACAGTTCAGTGTGCACACTTCCATGTGGACACACTCATTCTAACAGTTCAGTGTGCACAGCTCCATGTGGACACACTCAATCTAACAGTTCAGTGTACACACCTCCATGTGGACACACTCATTCTATCAGTTCAGTGTGCACACCTCCATGTGGATACACTCATTCTAACAATACAGTGTGCACACCTCCATGTGGACACACTCATTCTAACAGTTCAGTGTGCACACCTCCACAGGGACACACTCATTCTAACAGTTCAGTGTGCACACCTCCATGTGGGCACACTCATTCTAACAGTTCAGTGTGCACACCTCCATGTGGGCACACTCATTCTAACAGTTCAGTGTGCACACCTCCATGTGGACACACTCATTCTAACCGTTCAGTGTGCACACCTCCATGTGGACACACTCAATATAACAGTTCAGTGTACACACATCCATGTGGACACACTCATTCTAACAGTTCAGTGTGCACACCTCCATGTGGACACACTCATTCTAACAGTTCAGTGTGCACACCTCCATGTGGGCACACTCATTCTAACAGTTCAGTGTGCACACCTCCATGTGGACACACTCATTCTAACAGTTCAGTGTGCACACCTCCATGTGGACACACTCATTCTAACAGTTCAGTGTGCACACTTCCATGTGGACACACTCATTCTAACAGTTCAGTGTGCACAGCTCCATGTGGACACACTCAATCTAACAGTTCAGTGTACACACCTCCATGTGGACACACTCATTCTAACATTTCAGTTTGCACACCTCCATGTGGATACACTCATTCTAACAATACAGTGTGCACACCTCCATGTGGACACACTCATTCTAACAGTTCAGTGTGCACACCTCCACAGGGACACACTCATTCTAACAGTTCAGTGTGCACACCTCCATGTGGGCACACTCATTCTAACAGTTCAGTGTGCACACCTCCATGTGGACACACTCATTCTAACAGTTCAGTGTGTATACCTCCATGTGGACACACTCATTCTAACAGTTCAGTGTGCACACCTCAATGTGGACACACTCATTCTAACAGTTCAGTGTGCACACCTCCATGTGGACACACTCATTCTCACAGTTCAGTGTGCACACCTCCATGTGGACACACTCATTCTAACAGTTCAGTGTGCACACCTCCATGTGGGCACACTCATTCTAACAGTTAAGTGTGCACACCTCCATGTGGACACACTCATTCTAACAGTTCAGTGTGCACACCTCCATGTGGACACACTCATTCTAACAGTTCAGTGTGCACACTTCCATGTGGACACACTCATTCTAACAGTTCAGTGTGCACACCTCCATGTGGATACAATCATTCTAACAATGCAGTGTGCACACCTCCATGTGGACACACTCATTCTAACAGTTCAGTGTGCACACCTCCACAGGGACACACTCATTCTAACAGTTCAGGGTGCACACCTCCATGTGGACACACTCATTCTAACAGTTCAGTGTGCACACCTCCATGTGGACACACTCATTCTAAAAGTTCAGTGTGCACACCTCCATGTGGACACACTCATTCTAACAGTTCAGTGTGCACACTTCCATGTGGACACACTCATTCTAACAGGTCACTGTGCACATCTCCACAGGGATACACTCATTCTAACAGTTCAGTGTGCACACCTCCATGTGGACACACTCATTCTAACAGTTCAGTGTGCACACCTCCATGTGGGCACACTCATTCTAACAGTTCAGTGTGCACACCTCCATGTGGACACACTCATTCTAAAAGTTCAGTGTGCACACCTCCATGTGGACACACTCATTCTAACAGTTCAGTGTGCACACTTCCATGTGGATACACTCATTCTAACAATACAGTGTGCACACCTCCATGTGGACCCACTCATTCTAACAGTTCAGTGTGCACACCTCCATGTGGACACACTCATTCTAACAGTTCAGTCTGCACACCTCCATGAGGGCACACTCATTCTAACCGTTCAGTGTGCACACCTCCATGTGGACACACTCATTCTAACAGTTCAGTGTGCATACCTCCATGTGGACACACTCATTCTAACAGTTCAGTGTGCACACCTCCATGTGGACACACTCATTCTAACAGTTCAGTGTGCACACCTCCATGTGGACACACTCATTCTAACAGTTCAGTGTGCACACCTCCATGTGGACACACTCATTCTAACAGTTCAGTGTGCACACCTCCATGTGGGCACACTCATTCTAACAGTTCAGTGTGCACACCTCCATGTGGACACACTCATTCTAACAGTTCAGTGTGCACACCTCCATGTGGACACACTCATTCTAACAGTTCAGTGTGCACACTTCCATGTGGACACACTCATTCTAACAGTTCAGTGTGCACAGCTCCATGTGGACACACTCAATCTAACAGTTCAGTGTACACACCTCCATGTGGACACACTCATTCTATCAGTTCAGTGTGCACACCTCCATGTGGATACACTCATTCTAACAATACAGTGTGCACACCTCCATGTGGACACACTCATTCTAACAGTTCAGTGTGCACACCTCCACAGGGACACACTCATTCTAACAGTTCAGTGTGCACACCTCCATGTGGGCACACTCATTCTAACAGTTCAGTGTGCACACCTCCATGTGGGCACACTCATTCTAACAGTTCAGTGTGCACACCTCCATGTGGACACACTCATTCTAACCGTTCAGTGTGCACACCTCCATGTGGACACACTCAATATAACAGTTCAGTGTACACACATCCATGTGGACACACTCATTCTAACAGTTCAGTGTGCACACCTCCATGTGGACACACTCATTCTAACAGTTCAGTGTGCACACCTCCATGTGGGCACACTCATTCTAACAGTTCAGTGTGCACACCTCCATGTGGACACACTCATTCTAACAGTTCAGTGTGCACACCTCCATGTGGACACACTCATTCTAACAGTTCAGTGTGCACACTTCCATGTGGACACACTCATTCTAACAGTTCAGTGTGCACAGCTCCATGTGGACACACTCAATCTAACAGTTCAGTGTACACACCTCCATGTGGACACACTCATTCTAACATTTCAGTTTGCACACCTCCATGTGGATACACTCATTCTAACAATACAGTGTGCACACCTCCATGTGGACACACTCATTATAACAGTTCAGTGTGCACACCTCCACAGGGACACACTCATTCTAACAGTTCAGTGTGCACACCTCCATGTGGGCACACTCATTCTAACAGTTCAGTGTGCACACCTCCATGTGGACACACTCATTCTAACAGTTCAGTGTGTATACCTCCATGTGGACACACTCATTCTAACCGTTCAGTGTGCACACCTCCATGTGGACACACTCAATATAACAGTTCAGTGTACACACATCCATGTGGACACACTCATTCTAACAGTTCAGTGTGCACACCTCCATGTGGACACACTCATTCTAACAGTTCAGTGTGCACACCTCCATGTGGGCACACTCATTCTAACAGTTCAGTGTGCACACCTCCATGTGGACACACTCATTCTAACAGTTCAGTGTGCACACCTCCATGTGGACACACTCATTCTAACAGTTCAGTGTGCACACCTCCATGTGGACACACTCATTCTAACAGTTCAGTGTGCACACTTCCATGTGGACACACTCATTCTAACAGTTCAGTGTGCACACCTCCATGTGGATACAATCATTCTAACAATGCAGTGTGCACACCTCCATGTGGACACACTCATTCTAACAGTTCAGTGTGCACACCTCCACAGGGACACACTCATTCTAACAGTTCAGGGTGCACACCTCCATGTGGACACACTCATTCTAACAGTTCAGTGTGCACACCTCCATGTGGACACACTCATTCTAAAAGTTCAGTGTGCACACCTCCATGTGGACACACTCATTCTAACAGTTCAGTGTGCACACTTCCATGTGGACACACTCATTCTAACAGGTCACTGTGCACATCTCCACAGGGATACACTCATTCTAACAGTTCAGTGTGCACACCTCCATGTGGACACACTCATTCTAACAGTTCAGTGTGCACACCTCCATGTGGGCACACTCATTCTAACAGTTCAGTGTGCACACTTCCATGTGGACACACTCATTCTAACAGTTCAGTGTGCACACCTCTGTGTGGACACAGTCAATCTAACAGTTCAGTGTGCACACCTCCATGTGGACACACTCATTCTAACAGATCAGTGTGCACACCTCCATGTGGACACACTCATTCTAACAGTTCAGTGTGCACACTTCCATGTGGACACACTCATTCTAACAGTTCAGTGTGCACACCTCCATGTGGACACACTCATTCTAACAGTTCAGTGTGCACACCTCCATGTGGACACACTCATTCTAACAGTTCAGTGTGCACACTTCCATGTGGACACACTCATTCTAACATTTCAGTGTGCACAGCTCCATGTGGACACACTCAATCTAACAGTTCAGTGTACACACCTCCATGTGGACACACTCATTCTATCAGTTCAGTGTGCACACCTCCATGTGGATACACTCATTCTAACAATACAGTGTGCACACCTCCATGTGGACACACTCATTCTAACATTTCAGTGTGCACACCTCCACAGGGACACACTCATTCTAACAGTTCAGTGTGCACACCTCCATGTGGACACACTCATTCTAACAGTTCAGTGTGCACACCTCCATGTGGGCACACTCATTCTAACAGTTCAGTGTGCACACCTCCATGTGGACACACTCATTCTAACAGTTCAGTGTGCACACCTCCATGTGGACACACTCATTCTAACAGTTCAGTGTGCACACCTCCATGTGGATACACTCATTCTAACAATACAGTGTGCACACCTCCATGTGGACACACTCATTCTAACAGTTCAGTGTGCACACCTCCATGTGGACACACTCATTCTAACAGTTCAGTCTGCACACCTCCATGAGGGCACACTCATTCTAACCGTTCAGTGTGCACACCTCCATGTGGACACACTCATTCTAACAGTTCAGTGTGCATACCTCCATGTGGACACACTCATTCTAACAGTTCAGTGTGCACACCTCCATGTGGACACACTCATTCTAACAGTTCAGTGTGCACACCTCCATGTGGACACACTCATTCTAACAGTTCAGTGTGCACACCTCCATGTGGACACACTCATTCTAACAGTTCAGTGTGCACACCTCCATGTGGGCACACTCATTCTAACAGTTCAGTGTGCACACCTCCATGTGGACACACTCATTCTAACAGTTCAGTGTGCACACCTCCATGTGGACACACTCATTCTAACAGTTCAGTGTGCACACTTCCATGTGGACACACTCATTCTAACAGTTCAGTGTGCACAGCTCCATGTGGACACACTCAATCTAACAGTTCAGTGTACACACCTCCATGTGGACACACTCATTCTATCAGTTCAGTGTGCACACCTCCATGTGGATACACTCATTCTAACAATACAGTGTGCACACCTCCATGTGGACACACTCATTCTAACAGTTCAGTGTGCACACCTCCACAGGGACACACTCATTCTAACAGTTCAGTGTGCACACCTCCATGTGGGCACACTCATTCTAACAGTTCAGTGTGCACACCTCCATGTGGACACACTCATTCTAACAGTTCAGTGTGTACCCCTCCATATGGACACACTCATTCTAACAGTTCAGTGTGCACACCACCATGTGGGCACACTCATTCTAACAGTTCAGTGTGCACACCTCCATGTGGGCACACTCATTCTAACAGTTCAGTGTGCACACCTCCATGTGGACACACTCATTCTAACCGTTCAGTGTGCACACCTCCATGTGGACACACTCAATATAACAGTTCAGTGTACACACATCCATGTGGACACACTCATTCTAACAGTTCAGTGTGCACACCTCCATGTGGACACACTCATTCTAACAGTTCAGTGTGCACACCTCCATGTGGGCACACTCATTCTAACAGTTCAGTGTGCACACCTCCATGTGGACACACTCATTCTAACAGTTCAGTGTGCACACCTCCATGTGGACACACTCATTCTAACAGTTCAGTGTGCACACTTCCATGTGGACACACTCATTCTAACAGTTCAGTGTGCACAGCTCCATGTGGACACACTCAATCTAACAGTTCAGTGTACACACCTCCATGTGGACACACTCATTCTAACATTTCAGTTTGCACACCTCCATGTGGATACACTCATTCTAACAATACAGTGTGCACACCTCCATGTGGACACACTCATTCTAACAGTTCAGTGTGCACACCTCCACAGGGACACACTCATTCTAACAGTTCAGTGTGCACACCTCCATGTGGGCACACTCATTCTAACAGTTCAGTGTGCACACCTCCATGTGGACACACTCATTCTAACAGTTCAGTGTGTATACCTCCATGTGGACACACTCATTCTAACAGTTCAGTGTGCACACCTCAATGTGGACACACTCATTCTAACAGTTCAGTGTGCACACCTCCATGTGGACACACTCATTCTCACAGTTCAGTGTGCACACCTCCATGTGGACACACTCATTCTAACATTTCAGTGTGCACACCTCCATGTTGGCACACTCATTCTAACAGTTAAGTGTGCACACCTCCATGTGGACACACTCATTCTAACAGTTCAGTGTGCACACCTCCATGTGGACACACTCATTCTAACAGTTCAGTGTGCACACTTCCATGTGGACACACTCATTCTAACAGTTCAGTGTGCACACCTCCATGTGGATACAATCATTCTAACAATGCAGTGTGCACACTTCCATGTGGACACACTCATTCTAACAGTTCAGTGTGCACACCTCCACAGGGACACACTCATTCTAACAGTTCAGGGTGCACACCTCCATGTGGACACACTCATTCTAACAGTTCAGTGTGCACACCTCCATGTGGACACACTCATTCTAAAAGTTCAGTGTGCACACCTCCATGTGGACACACTCATTCTAACAGTTCAGTGTGCACACTTCCATGTGGACACACTCATTCTAACAGGTCACTGTGCACATCTCCACAGGGATACACTCATTCTAACAGTTCAGTGTGCACACCTCCATGTGGACACACTCATTCTAACAGTTCAGTGTGCACACCTCCATGTGGGCACACTCATTCTAACAGTTCAGTGTGCACACTTCCATGTGGACACACTCATTCTAACAGTTCAGTGTGCACACCTCTGTGTGGACACAGTCAATCTAACAGTTCAGTGTGCACACCTCCATGTGGACACACTCATTCTAACAGATCAGTGTGCACACCTCCATGTGGACACACTCATTCTAACAGTTCAGTGTGCACACTTCCATGTGGACACACTCATTCTAACAGTTCAGTGTGCACACCTCTGTGTGGACACACTCAATCTAACAGTTCAGTGTGCACACCTCCATGTGGATACACTCATTCTAACAGTTCAGTGTGCACACCTCAATGTGGACAGTTTCTAACAGTTCAGTGTGCACACCTCCATGTGGGCACACTCATTCTAACAGTTCAGTGTGCACACCTCCATGTGGGCATACTCATTCTAACCGAACAGTGTGCACACCACCATGTGGGCACACTCATTCTAACAGTTCAGTGTGCACACCTCCATGTGGGCACACTCATTCTAACAGTTCAGTGTGCACACCTCCATGTGGACACACTCATTCTAACCGTTCAGTGTGCACACCTCCATGTGGACACACTCAAACTAACAGTTCAGTGTACACACCTCCATGTGGACACACTCATTCTAACAGTTCAGTGTGCACACCTCCATGTGGTCACACTCATTCTAACAGTTCAGTGTGCACACCTCCATGTGGGCACACTCATTCTAACAGTTCAGTGTGCACACCTCCATGTGGACACACTCATTCTAACAGTTCAGTGTGCACACCTCCATGTGGACACACTCATTCTAACAGTTCAGTGTGCACACCTCCATGTGGACACACTCATTCTAACAGTTCAGTGTGCACACCTCCATGTGGATACACTCATTCTAACAATACAGTGTGCACACCTCCATGTGGACACACTCATTCTAACAGTTCAGTGTGCACACGTCCACAGGGACACACTCATTCTAACAGTTCAGTGTGCACACCTCCATGTGGACACACTCATTCTAACAGTTCAGTGTGCACACCTCCATGTGGACACACTCATTCTAACAGTTCAGTGTGTACACCTCCATGTGGACACACTCATTCTAACAGTTCAGTGTGCACACCTCAATGTGGACACACTCATTCTAACAGTTCAGTGTGCACACCTCCATGTGGACACACTCATTCTCACAGTTCAGTGTGCACACCTCCATGTGGACACACTCATTCTAACAGTTCAGTGTGCACACATCCACAGGGACACACTCATTCTAACAGTTCAGTGTGCACACCTCCATGTGGACACACTCATTCTAACAGTTCAGTGTGCACACCTCCATGAGGGCACACTCATTCTAACAGTTCAGTGTGCACACCTCCATGTGGACACATTCATTCTAACAGTTCAGTGTGCACACCTCCATGTGGACACACTCATTCTAACAGTTCAGTGTGCACACCTCCATGTGGACACACTCATTCTAACAGTTCAGTGTGCACACCTCCATGTGGACACACTCATTCAAACAGTTCAGTGTGCACACCTCCATGTGGACACACTCATTCTAGCAGTTCAGTGTGCACACCTCCATGTGGGCACACTCATTCTAACAGTTCAGTGTGCACACCTCCATGTGGACACACTCATTCTAACAGTTCAGTGTGCACACCTCCATGTGGACACACTCATTCTAACAGTTCAGTGTGCACACTTCCATGTGGACACACTCATTCTAACAGTTCAGTGTGCACAGCTCCATGTGGACACACTCAATCTAACAGTTCAGTGTACACACCTCCATGTGGACACACTCATTCTATCAGTTCAGTGTGCACACCTCCATGTGGATACACTCATTCTAACAATACAGTGTGCACACCTCCATGTGGACACACTCATTCTAACAGTTCAGTTTGCACACCTCCACAGGGACACACTCATTCTAACAGTTCAGTGTGCACACCTCCATGTGGGCACACTCATTCTAACAGTTTAGTGTGCACACCTCCATGTGGACACACTCATTCTAACAGTTCAGTGTGTACCCCTCCATGTGGACACACTCATTCTAACAGTTCAGTGTGCACACCTCAATGTGGACACACTCATTCTAACAGTTCAGTGTGCACACCTCCATGTGGACACACTAATTCTCACAGTTCAGTGTGCACACCTCCATGTGGACACACTCATTCTAACAGTTCAGTGTGCACACCTCCATGTGGATACACTCATTCTAACAATACAGTGTGCACACCTCCATGTGGACACACTCATTCTAACAGTTCAGTGTGCACACCTCCACAGGGACACACTCATTCTAACAGTTCAGTGTGCACACCTCCATGTGGACACACTCATTCTAACAGTTCAGTGTGCACACCTCCATGTGGGCACACTCATTGTAACAGTTCAGTGTGCACACCTCCATGTGGACACACTCATTCTAACAGTTCAGTGTGCACACCTCCATGTGGACACACTCATTCTAACAGTTCAGTGTGCACACCTCCTTGTGGATACACTCATTCTAACAATACAGTGTGCACACCTCCATGTGGACACACTCATTCTAACAGTTCAGTGTGCACACATCCACAGGGACACACTCATTCTAACAGTTCAGTGTGCACACCTCCATGTGGACACACTCATTCTAACAGTTCAGTCTGCACACCTCCATGAGGGCACACTCATTCTAACAGTTCAGTGTGCATACCTCCATGTGGACACACTCATTCTAACAGTTCAGTGTGCACACCTCCATGTGGACACACTCATTCTAACAGTTCAGTGTGCACACCTCCATGTGGACACACTCATTCTAACAGTTCAGTGTGCACACCTCCATGTGGACACACTCATTCAAACAGTTCAGTGTGCACACCTCCATGTGGACACACTCATTCTAACAGTTCAGTGTGCACACCTCCATGTGGGCACACTCATTCTAACAGTTCAGTGTGCACACCTCCATGTGGACACACTCATTCTAACAGTTCAATGTGCACACCTCCATGTGGACACACTCATTCTAACAGTTCAGTGTGCACACTTCCATGTGGACACACTCATTCTAACAGTTCAGTGTGCACAGCACCATGTGGACACACTCAATCTAACAGTTCAGTGTGCACACCTCCATGTGGACACACTCATTCTATCAGTTCAGTGTGCACACCTCCATGTGGATACACTCATTCTAACAATACAGTGTGCACACCTCCATGTGGACACACTCATTCTAACAGTTCAGTGTGCACACCTCCACAGGGACACACTCATTCTAACAGTTCAGTGTGCACACCTCCATGTGGGCACACTCATTCTAACAGTTCAGTGTGCACACCTCCATGTGGACACACTCATTCTAACAGTTCAGTGTGTACCCCTCCATGTGGACACACTCATTCTAACAGTTCAGTGTGCACACCTAAATGTGGACACACTCATTCTAACAGTTCAGTGTGCACACCTCCATGTGGACACACTAATTCTCACAGTTCAGTGTGCACACCTCCATGTGGACACACTCATTCTAACAGTTCAGTGTGCACACCTCCATGTGGATACACTCATTCTAACAATACAGAGTGCACACCTCCATGTGGACACACTCATTCTAACAGTTCAGTGTGCACACCTCCACAGGGACACACTCATTCTTACAGTTCAGTGTGCACACCTCCATGTGGACACACTCATTCTAACAGTTCAGTGTGCACACCTCCATGTGGGCACACTCATTCTAACAGTTCAGTGTGCACACCTCCATGTGGACACACTCATTCTAACAGTTCAGTGTGCACACCTCCATGTGGACACACTCATTCTAACAGTTCAGTGTGCACACCTCCATGTGGACACACTCATTCTAAAAGTTCAGTGTGCACACCTCCATGTGGACACACTCATTCTAACAGTTCAGTGTGCACACTTCCATGTGGACACACTCATTCTAACAGGTCACTGTGCACATCTCCACAGGGATACACTAATTCTAACAGTTCAGTGTGCACCCCTCCATGTGCACACACTAATTCTAACAGTTCAGTGTGCACACCTCCATGTGGACACACTCATTCTAACAGTTCAGTGTGCACACCTCCATGTGGACAGATTCTAACAGTTCAGTGTGCACACCTCCATGTGGGCACACTCATTCTAACAGTTCAGTGTGCACACCTCCATGTGGGCATACTCATTCTAACAGAACAGTGTGCACACCACCATGTGGGCACACTCATTCTAACAGTTCAGTGTGCACACCTCCATGTGGGCACACTCATTCTAACAGTTCAGTGTGCACACCTCCATGTGGACACACTCATTCTAACCGTTCAGTGTGCACACCTCCATGTGGACACACTCAATCTAACAGTTCAGTGTACACACCTCCATGTGGACACACTCATTCTAACAGTTCAGTGTGCACACCTCCATGTGGACACACTCATTCTAACAGTTCAGTGTGCACACCTCCATGTGGGCACACTCATTCTAACAGTTCAGTGTACACACCTCCATGTGGACACACTCATTCTAACAGTTCAGTGTGCACACCTCCATGTGGACACACTCATTCTAACAGTTCAGTGTGCACACTTCCATGTGGACACACTCATTCTAACAGTTCAGTGTGCACAGCTTCATGTGGACACACTCAATCTAACAGTTCAGTGTACACACCTCCATGTGGACACACTCATTCTAACAGTTCAGTGTGTACCCCTCCATGTGGACACACTCATTCTAACAATACAGTGTGCACACCTCCATGTGGACACACTCATTCTAACAGTTCAGTGTGCACACCTCCACAGGGACACACTCATTCTAACAGTTCAGTGTGCACACCTCCATGTGGGCACACTCATTCTAACAGTTCAGTGTGCACACCTCCATGTGGACACACTCATTCTAACAGTTCAGTGTGTACACCTCCATGTGGACACACTCATTCTAACAGTTCAGTGTGCACACCTCCATGTGGACACACTCATTCTAACAGTTCAGTGTGCACACCTCCATGTGGACACACTCATTCTAACAGTTCAGTGTGCACACCTCTGTGTGGACACACTCAATCTAACAGTTCAGTGTGCACACCTCCATGTGGACACACTCATTCTAACAGTTCAGTGTGCACACCTCCATGTGGACACACTCATTCTAACAGTTCAGTGTGCACACTTCCATGTGGACACACTCATTCTAACAGGTCACTGTGCACATCTCCACAGGGATACACTCATTCTAACAGTTCAGTGTGCACACCTCCATGTGGACACACTCATTCTAACATTTCAGTGTGCACACCTCCATGTGGGCACACTCATTCTAACAGTTCAGTGTGCACACTTCCATGTGGACACACTCATTCTAACAGTTCAGTGTGCACACCTCTGTGTGGACACACTCATTCTAACAGTTCAGTGTGCACACCTCCATGTGGATACACGCATTCTAACAATACAGTGTGCACACCTCCATGTGGACACACTCATTCTAACAGTTCAGTGTGCACACATCCACAGGGACACACTCATTCTAACAGTTCAGTGTGCACACCTCCATGTGGACACACTCATTCTAACAGTTCAGTCTGCACACCTCCATGAGGGCACACTCATTCTAACAGTTCAGTGTGCACACCTCCATGTGGACACACTCATTCTAACAGTTCAGTGTGCACACCTCCATGTGGACACACTCATTCTAACAGTTCAGTGTGCACACCTCCAGGTGGACACACTCACATTCTAACAGTTCAGTGTGCACACCTCCATGTGGACACACTCATTCTAACAGTTCAGTGTGCACACCTCCATGTGGACACACTCATTCTAACAGTTCAGTGTGCACACCTCCATGTGGGCACACTCATTCTAACAGTTCAGTGTGCACACCTCCACAGGGACACACTCATTCTAACAGTTCAGTGTGCACACATCCATGTGGGCACACTCATTCTAACAGTTCAGTGTGCACACCTCCATGTGGACACACTCATTCTAACAGTTCAGTGTGTACCCCTCCATGTGGACACACTCATTCTAACAGTTCAGTGTGCACACCTCAATGTGGACACACTCATTCTAACAGTTCAGTGTGCACACCTCCATGTGGGACACACTAATTCTCACAGTTCAGTGTGCACACCTCCATGTGGACACACTCATTCTAACAGTTCAGTGTGCACACCTCCATGTGGATACACTCATTCTAACAATACAGTGTGCACACCTCCATGTGGACACACTCATTCTAACAGTTCAGTGTGCACACCTCCACAGGGGACACACTCATTCTAACAGTTCAGTGTTCACACCTCCATGTGGACACACTCATTCTAACAGTTCAGTGTGCACACCTCCATGTGGGCACACTCATTCTAACATTTCAGTGTGCACATCTCCATGTTGACACACTCATTCTAACAGTTCAGTGTGCACACCTCAATGTGGACAGTTTCTAACAGTTCAGTGTGCACACCTCCATGTGGGCACAGTCATTCTAACAGTTCAGTGTGCACACCTCCATGTGGGCACACTCATTCTAACAGTTCAGTGTGCACACCTCCATGTGGACACACTCATTCTAACCGTCATTGTGCACACCTCCATGTGGACACACTCAATCTAACAGTTCAGTGTACACACCTCCATGTGGACACACTTATTCTAACAGTTCAGTGTACACACCTCCATGTGGACACACTCATTCTAACAGTTCAGTGTGCACACCTCCATGTGGGCACACTCATTCTAACAGTTCAGTGTGCACACCTCCATGTGGACACACTCATTCTAACAGTTCAGTGTGTACACCTCCATGTGGACACACTCATTCTAACATTTCAGTGTGCACACCTCCATGTGGGCACACTCATTCTAACAGTTCAGTGTGCACACTTCCATGTGGACACACTCATTCTAACAGTTCAGTGTGCACACCTCTGTGTGGACACACTCATTCTAACAGTTCAGTGTGCACACCTCCATGTGGATACACGCATTCTAACAATACAGTGTGCACACCTCCATGTGGACACACTCATTCTAACAGTTCAGTGTGCACACATCCACAGGGACACACTCATTCTAACAGTTCAGTGTGCACACCTCCATATGGACACACTCATTCTAACAGTTCAGTCTGCACACCTCCATGAGGGCACACTCATTCTAACAGTTCAGTGTGCACACCTCCATGTGGACACACTCATTCTAACAGTTCAGTGTGCACACCTCCATGTGGACACACTCATTCTAACAGTTCAGTGTGCACACCTCCAGGTGGACACACTCATTCTAACAGTTCAGTGTGCACACCTCCATGTGGACACACTCATTCTAACAGTTCAGTGTGCACACCTCCATGTGGACACACTCATTCTAACAGTTCAGTGTGCACACCTCCATGTGGGCACACTCATTCTAACAGTTCAGTGTGCACACCTCCACAGGGACACACTCATTCTAACAGTTCAGTGTGCACACCTCCATGTGGGCACACTCATTCTAACAGTTCAGTGTGCACACCTCCATGTGGACACACTCATTCTAACAGTTCAGTGTGTACCCCTCCATGTGGACACACTCATTCTAACAGTTCAGTGTGCACACCTCAATGTGGACACACTCATTCTAACAGTTCAGTGTGCACACCTCCATGTGGACACACTAATTCTCACAGTTCAGTGTGCACACCTCCATGTGGACACACTCATTCTAACAGTTCAGTGTGCACACCTCCATGTGGATACACTCATTCTAACAATACAGTGTGCACACCTCCATGTGGACACACTCATTCTAACAGTTCAGTGTGCACACCTCCACAGGGACACACTCATTCTAACAGTTCAGTGTGCACACCTCCATGTGGACACACTCATTCTAACAGTTCAGTGTGCACACCTCCATGTGGGCACACTCATTCTAACATTTCAGTGTGCACATCTCCATGTTGACACACTCATTCTAACAGTTCAGTGTGCACACCTCAATGTGGACAGTTTCTAACAGTTCAGTGTGCACACCTCCATGTGGGCACAGTCATTCTAACAGTTCAGTGTGCACACCTCCATGTGGGCACACTCATTCTAACAGTTCAGTGTGCACACCTCCATGTGGACACACTCATTCTAACCGTCATTGTGCACACCTCCATGTGGACACACTCAATCTAACAGTTCAGTGTACACACCTCCATGTGGACACACTTATTCTAACAGTTCAGTGTACACACCTCCATGTGGACACACTCATTCTAACAGTTCAGTGTGCACACCTCCATGTGGGCACACTCATTCTAACAGTTCAGTGTGCACACCTCCATGTGGACACACTCATTCTAACAGTTCAGTGTGTACACCTCCATGTGGACACACTCATTCTAACAGTTCAGTGTGCACACCTCAATGTGGACAACTCATTCTAACAGTTTAGTGTGCACACCTCCATGTGGACACACTCATTCTCACAGTTCAGTGTGCACACCTCCATGTGGACACACTCATTCTAACAGTTCAGTGTGCACACCTCCATGTTGGCACACTCATTCTAACAATTCAGTGTGCACACCTCCATGTGGACACACTCATTCTAACAGTTCAGTGTGCACACCTCCACAGGGACACACTCATTCTAACAGTTCAGTGTGCACACCTCCATGTGGGCACACTCATTCTAACAGTTCAGTGTGCACACCTCCATGTGGACACACTCATTCTAACAGTTCAGTGTGTACACCTCCATGTGGACACACTCATTCTAACAGTTCAGTGTGCACACCTCAATGTGGACACACTCATTTTAACAGTTCAGTGTGCACACCTCCATGTGGACACACTCATTCTCACAGTTCAGTGTGCACACCTCCATGTGGACACACTCATTCTAACAGTTCAGTGTGCACACCTCCATGTGGGCACACTCATTCTAACAGTTAAGTGTGCACACCTCCATGTGGACACACTCATTCTAACAGTTCAGTGTGCACACCTCCATGTGGACACATTCATTCTAACAGTTCAGTGTGCACACTTCCATGTGGACACACTCATTCTAACAGTTCAGTGTGCACACCTCCATGTGGATACAATCATTCTAACAATGCAGTGTGCACACCTCCATGTGGACACACTCATTCTAACAGTTCAGTGTGCACACCTCCACAGGGACACACTCATTCTAACAGTTCAGGGTGCACACCTCCATGTGGACACACTCATTCTAACAGTTCAGTGTGCACACCTCCATGTGGACACACTCATTCTAAAAGTTCAGTGTGCACACCTCCATGTGGACACACTCATTCTAACAGTTCAGTGTGCACACTTCCATGTGGACACACTCATTCTAACAGGTCACTGTGCACATCTCCACAGGGATACACTCATTCTAACAGTTCAGTGTGCACACCTCCATGTGGACACACTCATTCTAACAGTTCAGTGTGCACACCTCCATGTGGGCACACTCATTCTAACAGTTCAGTGTGCACACTTCCATGTGGACACACTCATTCTAACAGTTCAGTGTGCACACCTCTGTGTGGACACAGTCAATCTAACAGTTCAGTGTGCACACCTCCATGTGGACACACTCATTCTAACAGTTCAGTGTGCACACCTCCATGTGGGCACACTCATTCTAACAGTTCAGTGTGCACACTTCCATGTGGACACACTCATTCTAACAGGTCACTGTGCACATCTCCACAGGGATACACTCATTCTAACAGTTCAGTGTGCACACCTCCATGTGGACACACTCATTCTAACATTTCAGTGTGCACACCTCCATGTGGGCACACTCATTCTAACAGTTCTGTGTGCACACTTCCATGTCGACACACTCATTCTAACAGTTCAGTGTGCACACCTCTGTGTGGACACACTCAATCTAACAGTTCAGTGTGCACACCTCCATGTGGACACACTCATTCTAACAGTTCAGTGTGCACACCTCCATGTGGATACACTCATTCTAACAATACAGTGTGCACACCTCCATGTGGACACACTCATTCTAACAGTTCAGTGTGCACACATCCACAGGGACACACTCATTCTAACAGTTCAGTGTGCACACCTCCATGTGGACACACTCATTCTAACAGTTCAGTCTGCACACCTCCATGAGGGCACACTCATTCTAACAGTTCAGTGTGCACACCTCCATGTGGACACACTCATTCTAACAGTTCAGTGTGCACACCTCCATGTGGACACATTCATTCTAACAGTTCAGTGTGCACACCTCCATGTGGACACACTCATTCTAACAGTTCAGTGTGCACACCTCCATGTGGACACACTCATTCTAACAGTTCAGTGTGCACACCTCCATGTGGACACACTCATTCTAACAGTTCAGTGTGCACACCTCCATGTGGGCACACTCATTCTAACAGTTCAGTGTGCACACCTCCACAGGGACACACTCATTCTAACAGTTCAGTGTGCACACCTCCATGTGGGCACACTCATTCTAACAGTTCAGTGTGCACACCTCCATGTGGACACACTCATTCTAACAGTTCAGTGTGTACCCCTCCATGTGGACACACTCATTCTAACAGTTCAGTGTGCACACCTCAATGTGGACACACTCATTCTAACAGTTCAGTGTGCACACCTCCATGTGGACACACTAATTCTCACAGTTCAGTGTGCACACCTCCATGTGGACACACTCATTCTAACAGTTCAGTGTGCACACCTCCATGTGGATACACTCATTCTAACAATACAGTGTGCACACCTCCATGTGGACACACTCATTCTAACAGTTCAGTGTGCACACCTCCACAGGGACACACTCATTCTAACAGTTCAGTGTGCACACCTCCATGTGGACACACTCATTCTAACAGTTCAGTGTGCACACCTCCATGTGTGCACACTCATTCTAACAGTTCAGTGTGCACACCTCCATGTGGACACACTCATTCTAACAGTTCAGTGTGCACACCTCCATGTGGACACACTCATTCTAACAGTTCAGTGTGCACACCTCCATGTGGACACACTCATTCTAAAAGTTCAGTGTGCACACCTCCATGTGGACACACTCATTCTATCAGTTCAGTGTGTACCCCTCCATGTGGACACACTCATTCTAACAGTTCAGTGTGCACACCTAAATGTGGACACACTCATTCTAACAGTTCAGTGTGCACACCTCCATGTGGACACACTAATTCTCACAGTTCAGTGTGCACACCTCCATGTGGACACACTCATTCTAACAGTTCAGTGTGCACAACTCCATGTGGATACACTCATTCTAACAATACAGTGTGCACACCTCCATGTGGACACACTCATTCTAACAGTTCAGTGTGCACACCTCCACAGGGACACACTCATTCTAACAGTTCAGTGTGCACACCTCCATGTGGACACACTCATTCTAACAGTTCAGTGTGCACACCTCCATGTGGGCACACTCATTCTAACAGTTCAGTGTGCACACCTCCATGTGGACTCACTCATTCTAACAGTTAAGTGTGTACCCCTCCATGTGGACACACTCATTCTAACAGTTCAGTGTGCACACCTCCATGTGGACACACTCATTCTAAAAGTTCAGTGTGCACACCTCCATGTGGACACACTCATTCTAACAGTTCAGTGTGCACACTTCCATGTGGACACACTCATTCTAACAGGTCACTGTGCACATCTCCACAGGGATACACTAATTCTAACAGTTCAGTGTGCACCCCTCCATGTGCACACACTAATTCTAACAGTTCAGTGTGCACACCTCCATGTGGACACACTCATTCTAACAGTTCAGTGTGCACACCTCCATGTGGGCACACTCATTCTAACATTTCAGTGTGCACATCTCCATGTTGACACACTCATTCTAACAGTTCAGTGTGCACACCTCAATGTGGACAGATTCTAACAGTTCAGTGTGCACACCTCCATGTGGGCACACTCATTCTAACAGTTCAGTGTGCACACCTCCATGTGGGCATACTCATTCTAACAGAACAGTGTGCACACCACCATGTGGGCACACTCATTCTAACAGTTCAGTGTGCACACCTCCATGTGGGCACACTCATTCTAACAGTTCAGTGTGCACACCTCCATGTGGACACACTCATTCTAACCGTTCAGTGTGCACACCTCCATGTGGACACACTCAATCTAACAGTTCAGTGTACACACCTCCATGTGGACACACTCATTCTAACAGTTCAGTGTGCACACCTCCATGTGGACACACTCATTCTAACAGTTCAGTGTGCACACCTCCATGTGGGCACACTCATTCTAACAGTTCAGTGTACACACCTCCATGTGGACACACTCATTCTAACAGTTCAGTGTGCACACCTCCATGTGGACACACTCATTCTAACAGTTCAGTGTGCACACTTCCATGTGGACACACTCATTCTAACAGTTCAGTGTGCACAGCTTCATGTGGACACACTCAATCTAACAGTTCAGTGTACACACCTCCATGTGGACACACTCATTCTAACAGTTCAGTGTGTACCCCTCCATGTGGACACACTCATTCTAACAATACAGTGTGCACACCTCCATGTGGACACACTCATTCTAACAGTTCAGTGTGCACACCTCCACAGGGACACACTCATTCTAACAGTTCAGTGTGCACACCTCCATGTGGGCACACTCATTCTAACAGTTCAGTGTGCACACCTCCATGTGGACACACTCATTCTAACAGTTCAGTGTGTACACCTCCATGTGGACACACTCATTCTAACAGTTCAGTGTGCACACCTCCATGTGGACACACTCATTCTAACAGTTCAGTGTGCACACCTCCATGTGGACACACTCATTCTAACAGTTCAGTGTGCACACCTCTGTGTGGACACACTCAATCTAACAGTTCAGTGTGCACACCTCCATGTGGACACACTCATTCTAACAGTTCAGTGTGCACACCTCCATGTGGACACACTCATTCTAACAGTTCAGTGTGCACACTTCCATGTGGACACACTCATTCTAACAGGTCACTGTGCACATCTCCACAGGGATACACTCATTCTAACAGTTCAGTGTGCACACCTCCATGTGGACACACTCATTCTAACATTTCAGTGTGCACACCTCCATGTGGGCACACTCATTCTAACAGTTCAGTGTGCACACTTCCATGTGGACACACTCATTCTAACAGTTCAGTGTGCACACCTCTGTGTGGACACACTCAATCTAACAGTTCAGTGTGCACACCTCCATGTGGACACACTCATTCTAACAGTTCAGTGTGCACACCTCCATGTGGATACACGCATTCTAACAATACAGTGTGCACACCTCCATGTGGACACACTCATTCTAACAGTTCAGTGTGCACACATCCACAGGGACACACTCATTCTAACAGTTCAGTGTGCACACCTCCATGTGGACACACTCATTCTAACAGTTCAGTCTGCACACCTCCATGAGGGCACACTCATTCTAACAGTTCAGTGTGCACACCTCCATGTGGACACACTCATTCTAACAGTTCAGTGTGCACACCTCCATGTGGACACACTCATTCTAACAGTTCAGTGTGCACACCTCCAGGTGGACTCACTCATTCTAACAGTTCAGTGTGCACACCTCCATGTGGACACACTCATTCTAACAGTTCAGTGTGCACACCTCCATGTGGACACACTCATTCTAACAGTTCAGTGTGCACACCTCCATGTGGGCACACTCATTCTAACAGTTCAGTGTGCACACCTCCACAGGGACACACTCATTCTAACAGTTCAGTGTGCACACCTCCATGTGGGCACACTCATTCTAACAGTTCAGTGTGCACACCTCCATGTGGACACACTCATTCTAACAGTTCAGTGTGTACCCCTCCATGTGGACACACTCATTCTAACAGTTCAGTGTGCACACCTCAATGTGGACACACTCATTCTAACAGTTCAGTGTGCACACCTCCATGTGGACACACTAATTCTCACAGTTCAGTGTGCACACCTCCATGTGGACACACTCATTCTAACAGTTCAGTGTGCACACCTCCATGTGGATACACTCATTCTAACAATACAGTGTGCACACCTCCATGTGGACACACTCATTCTAACAGTTCAGTGTGCACACCTCCACAGGGACACACTCATTCTAACAGTTCAGTGTGCACACCTCCATGTGGACACACTCATTCTAACAGTTCAGTGTGCACACCTCCATGTGGGCACACTCATTCTAACATTTCAGTGTGCACATCTCCATGTTGACACACTCATTCTAACAGTTCAGTGTGCACACCTCAATGTGGACAGTTTCTAACAGTTCAGTGTGCACACCTCCATGTGGGCACAGTCATTCTAACAGTTCAGTGTGCACACCTCCATGTGGGCACACTCATTCTAACAGTTCAGTGTGCACACCTCCATGTGGACACACTCATTCTAACCGTCATTGTGCACACCTCCATGTGGACACACTAAATCTAACAGTTCAGTGTACACACCTCCATGTGGACACACTTATTCTAACAGTTCAGTGTACACACCTCCATGTGGACACACTCATTCTAACAGTTCAGTGTGCACACCTCCATGTGGGCACACTCATTCTAACAGTTCAGTGTGCACACCTCCATGTGGACACACTCATTCTAACAGTTCAGTGTGTACACCTCCATGTGGACACACTCATTCTAACAGTTCAGTGTGCACACCTCAATGTGGACACACTCATTCTAACAGTTTAGTGTGCACACCTCCATGTGGACACACTCATTCTCACAGTTCAGTGTGCACACCTCCATGTGGACACACTCATTCTAACAGTTCAGTGTGCACACCTCCATGTTGGCACACTCATTCTAACAATTCAGTGTGCACACCTCCATGTGGACACACTCATTCTAACAGTTCAGTGTGCACACCTCCACAGGGACACACTCATTCTAACAGTTCAGTGTGCACACCACCATGTGGGCACACTCATTCTAACAGTTCAGTGTGCACACCTCCATGTGGACACACTCATTCTAACAGTTCAGTGTGTACACCTCCATGTGGACACACTCATTCTAACAGTTCAGTGTGCACACCTCAATGTGGACACACTCATTCTAACAGTTCAGTGTGCACACCTCCATGTGGACACACTCATTCTCACAGTTCAGTGTGCACACCTCCATGTGGACACACTCATTCTAACAGTTCAGTGTGCACACCTCCATGTGGGCACACTCATTCTAACAGTTAAGTGTGCACACCTCCATGTGGACACACTCATTCTAACAGTTCAGTGTGCACACCTCCATGTGGACACACTCATTCTAACAGTTCAGTGTGCACACTTCCATGTGGACACACTCATTCTAACAGTTCAGTGTGCACACCTCCATGTGGATACAATCATTCTAACAATGCAGTGTGCACACCTCCATGTGGACACACTCATTCTAACAGTTCAGTGTGCACACCTCCACAGGGACACACTCATTCTAACAGTTCAGGGTGCACACCTCCATGTGGACACACTCATTCTAACAGTTCAGTGTGCACACCTCCATGTGGACACACTCATTCTAAAAGTTCAGTGTGCACACCTCCATGTGGACACACTCATTCTAACAGTTCAGTGTGCACACTTCCATGTGGACACACTCATTCTAACAGGTCACTGTGCACATCTCCACAGGGATACACTCATTCTAACAGTTCAGTGTGCACAACTCCATGTGGACACACTCATTCTAACAGTTCAGTGTGCACACCTCCATGTGGGCACACTCATTCTAACAGTTCAGTGTGCACACTTCCATGTGGACACACTCATTCTAACAGTTCAGTGTGCACACCTCTGTGTGGACACAGTCAATCTAACAGTTCAGTGTGCACACCTCCATGTGGACACACTCATTCTAACAGTTCAGTGTGCACACCTCCATGTGGACACACTCATTCTAACAGTTCAGTGTGCACACTTCCATGTGGACACACTCATTCTAACAGGTCACTGTGCACATCTCCACAGGGATACACTCATTCTAACAGTTCAGTGTGCACACCTCCATGTGGACACACTCATTCTAACATTTCAGTGTGCACACCTCCATGTGGGCACACTCATTCTAACAGTTCTGTGTGCACACTTCCATGTGGACACACTCATTCTAACAGTTCAGTGTGCACACCTCTGTGTGGACACACTCAATCTAACAGTTCAGTGTGCACACCTCCATGTGGACACACTCATTCTAACAGTTCAGTGTGCACACCTCCATGTGGATACACTCATTCTAACAATACAGTGTGCACACCTCCATGTGGACACACTCATTCTAACAGTTCAGTGTGCACACATCCACAGGGACACACTCATTCTAACAGTTCAGTGTGCACACCTCCATGTGGACACACTCATTCTAACAGTTCAGTCTGCACACCTCCATGAGGGCACACTCATTCTAACAGTTCAGTGTGCACACCTCCATGTGGACACACTCATTCTAACAGTTCAGTGTGCACACCTCCATGTGGACACACTCATTCTAACAGTTCAGTGTGCACACCTCCATGTGGACACACTCATTCTAACAGTTCAGTGTGCACACCTCCATGTGGACACACTCATTCTAACAGTTCAGTGTGCACACCTCCATGTGGACACACTCATTCTAACAGTTCAGTGTGCACACCTCCATGTGGGCACACTCATTCTAACAGTTCAGTGTGCACACCTCCACAGGGACACACTCATTCTAACAGTTCAGTGTGCACACCTCCATGTGGGCACACTCATTCTAACAGTTCAGTGTGCACACCTCCATGTGGACACACTCATTCTAACAGTTCAGTGTGTACCCCTCCATGTGGACACACTCATTCTAACAGTTCAGTGTGCACACCTCAATGTGGACACACTCATTCTAACAGTTCAGTGTGCACACCTCCATGTGGACACACTAATTCTCACAGTTCAGTGTGCACACCTCCATGTGGACACACTCATTCTAACAGTTCAGTGTGCACACCTCCATGTGGATACACTCATTCTAACAATACAGTGTGCACACCTCCATGTGGACACACTCATTCTAACAGTTCAGTGTGCACACCTCCACAGGGACACACTCATTCTAACAGTTCAGTGTGCACACCTCCATGTGGACACACTCATTCTAACAGTTCAGTGTGCACACCTCCATGTGTGCACACTCATTCTAACAGTTCAGTGTGCACACCTCCATGTGGACACACTCATTCTAACAGTTCAGTGTGCACACCTCCATGTGGACACACTCATTCTAAAAGTTCAGTGTGCACACCTCCATGTGGACACACTCATTCTAAAAGTTCAGTGTGCACACCTCCATGTGGACACACTAATTCTAACAGAACAGTGTGCACACCACCATGTGGGCACACTCATTCTAACAGTTCAGTGTGCACACCTCCATGTGGGCACACTCATTCTAACAGTTCAGTGTGCACACCTCCATGTGGACACACTCATTCTAACCGTTCAGTGTGCACACCTCCATGTGGACACACTCAATCTAACAGTTCAGTGTACACACCTCCATGTGGACACACTCATTCTAACAGTTCAGTGTGCACACCTCCATGTGGACACACTCATTCTAACAGTTCAGTGTGCACACCTCCATGTGGGCACACTCATTCTAACAGTTCAGTGTGCACACCTCCATGTGGGCATACTCATTCTAACAGAACAGTGTGCACACCACCATGTGGGCACACTCATTCTAACAGTTCAGTGTGCACACCTCCATGTGGGCACACTCATTCTAACAGTTCAGTGTGCACACCTCCATGTGGACACACTCATTCTAACCGTTCAGTGTGCACACCTCCATGTGGACACACTCAATCTAACAGTTCAGTGTACACACCTCCATGTGGACACACTCATTCTAACAGTTCAGTGTGCACACCTCCATGTGGACACACTCATTCTAACAGTTCAGTGTGCACACCTCCATGTGGGCACACTCATTCTAACAGTTCAGTGTACACACCTCCATGTGGACACACTCATTCTAACAGTTCAGTGTGCACACCTCCATGTGGACACACTCATTCTAACAGTTCAGTGTGCACACTTCCATGTGGACACACTCATTCTAACAGTTCAGTGTGCACAGCTTCATGTGGACACACTCAATCTAACAGTTCAGTGTACACACCTCCATGTGGACACACTCATTCTAACAGTTCAGTGTGTACCCCTCCATGTGGACACACTCATTCTAACAATACAGTGTGCACACCTCCATGTGGACACACTCATTCTAACAGTTCAGTGTGCACACCTCCACAGGGACACACTCATTCTAACAGTTCAGTGTGCACACCTCCATGTGGGCACACTCATTCTAACAGTTCAGTGTGCACACCTCCATGTGGACACACTCATTCTAACAGTTCAGTGTGTACACCTCCATGTGGACACACTCATTCTAACAGTTCAGGGTGCACACCTCCATGTGGACACACTCATTCTAACAGTTCAGTGTGCACACCTCCATGTGGACACACTCATTCTAACAGTTCAGTGTGCACACCTCTGTGTGGACACACTCAATCTAACAGTTCAGTGTGCACACCTCCATGTGGACACACTCATTCTAACAGTTCAGTGTGCACACCTCCATGTGGACACACTCATTCTAACAGTTCAGTGTGCACACTTCCATGTGGACACACTCATTCTAACAGGTCACTGTGCACATCTCCACAGGGATACACTCATTCTAACAGTTCAGTGTGCACACCTCCATGTGGACACACTCATTCTAACATTTCAGTGTGCACACCTCCATGTGGGCACACTCATTCTAACAGTTCAGTGTGCACACTTCCATGTGGACACACTCATTCTAACAGTTCAGTGTGCACACCTCTGTGTGGACACACTCAATCTAACAGTTCAGTGTGCACACCTCCATGTGGACACACTCATTCTAACAGTTCAGTGTGCACACCTCCATGTGGATACACGCATTCTAACAATACAGTGTGCACACCTTTATGTGGACACACTCATTCTAACAGTTCAGTGTGCACACATCCACAGGGACACACTCATTCTAACAGTTCAGTGTGCACACCTCCATGTGGACACACTCATTCTAACAGTTCAGTCTGCACACCTCCATGAGGGCACACTCATTCTAACAGTTCAGTGTGCACACCTCCATGTGGACACACTCATTCTAACAGTTCAGTGTGCACACCTCCATGTGGACACACTCATTCTAACAGTTCAGTGTGCACACCTCCAGGTGGACACACTCATTCTAACAGTTCAGTGTGCACACCTCCATGTGGACACACTCATTCTAACAGTTCAGTGTGCACACCTCCATGTGGACACACTAATTCTCACAGTTCAGTGTGCACACCTCCATGTGGACACACTCATTCTAACAGTTCAGTGTGCACACCTCCATGTGGATACACTCATTCTAACAATACAGTGTGCACACCTCCATGTGGACACACTCATTCTAACAGTTCAGTGTGCACACCTCCACAGGGACACACTCATTCTAACAGTTCAGTGTGCACACCTCCATGTGGACACACTCATTCTAACAGTTCAGTGTGCACACCTCCATGTGGGCACACTCATTCTAACATTTCAGTGTGCACATCTCCATGTTGACACACTCATTCTAACAGTTCAGTGTGCACACCTCAATGTGGACAGTTTCTAACAGTTCAGTGTGCACACCTCCATGTGGGCACAGTCATTCTAACAGTTCAGTGTGCACACCTCCATGTGGGCACACTCATTCTAACAGTTCAGTGTGCACACCTCCATGTGGACACACTCATTCTAACCGTCATTGTGCACACCTCCATGTGGACACACTCAATCTAACAGTTCAGTGTACACACCTCCATGTGGACACACTTATTCTAACAGTTCAGTGTACACACCTCCATGTGGACACACTCATTCTAACAGTTCAGTGTGCACACCTCCATGTGGGCACACTCATTCTAACAGTTCAGTGTGCACACCTCCATGTGGACACACTCATTCTAACAGTTCAGTGTGTACACCTCCATGTGGACACACTCATTCTAACAGTTCAGTGTGCACACCTCAATGTGGACACACTCATTCTAACAGTTTAGTGTGCACACCTCCATGTGGACACACTCATTCTCACAGTTCAGTGTGCACACCTCCATGTGGACACACTCATTCTAACAGTTCAGTGTGCACACCTCCATGTTGGCACACTCATTCTAACAATTCAGTGTGCACACCTCCATGTGGACACACTCATTCTAACAGTTCAGTGTGCACACCTCCACAGGGACACACTCATTCTAACAGTTCAGTGTGCACACCTCCATGTGGGCACACTCATTCTAACAGTTCAGTGTGCACACCTCCATGTGGACACACTCATTCTAACAGTTCAGTGTGTACACCTCCATGTGGACACACTCATTCTAACAGTTCAGTGTGCACACCTCAATGTGGACACACTCATTCTAACAGTTCAGTGTGCACACCTCCATGTGGACACACTCATTCTCACAGTTCAGTGTGCACACCTCCATGTGGACACACTCATTCTAACAGTTCAGTGTGCACACCTCCATGTGGGCACACTCATTCTAACAGTTAAGTGTGCACACCTCCATGTGGACACACTCATTCTAACAGTTCAGTGTGCACACCTCCATGTGGACACACTCATTCTAACAGTTCAGTGTGCACACTTCCATGTGGACACACTCATTCTAACAGTTCAGTGTGCACACCTCCATGTGGATACAATCATTCTAACAATGCAGTGTGCACACCTCCATGTGGACACACTCATTCTAACAGTTCAGTGTGCACACCTCCACAGGGACACACTCATTCTAACAGTTCAGGGTGCACACCTCCATGTGGACACACTCATTCTAACAGTTCAGTGTGCACACCTCCATGTGGACACACTCATTCTAAAAGTTCAGTGTGCACACCTCCATGTGGACACACTCATTCTAACAGTTCAGTGTGCACACTTCCATGTGGACACACTCATTCTAACAGGTCACTGTGCACATCTCCACAGGGATACACTCATTCTAACAGTTCAGTGTGCACACCTCCATGTGGACACACTCATTCTAACAGTTCAGTGTGCACACCTCCATGTGGGCACACTCATTCTAACAGTTCAGTGTGCACACTTCCATGTGGACACACTCATTCTAACAGTTCAGTGTGCACACCTCTGTGTGGACACAGTCAATCTAACAGTTCAGTGTGCACACCTCCATGTGGACACACTCATTCTAACAGTTCAGTGTGCACACCTCCATGTGGACACACTCATTCTAACAGTTCAGTGTGCACACTTCCATGTGGACACACTCATTCTAACAGGTCACTGTGCACATCTCCACAGGGATACACTCATTCTAACAGTTCAGTGTGCACACCTCCATGTGGACACACTCATTCTAACATTTCAGTGTGCACACCTCCATGTGGGCACACTCATTCTAACAGTTCTGTGTGCACACTTCCATGTGGACACACTCATTCTAACAGTTCAGTGTGCACACCTCTGTGTGGACACACTCAATCTAACAGTTCAGTGTGCACACCTCCATGTGGACACACTCATTCTAACAGTTCAGTGTGCACACCTCCATGTGGATACACTCATTCTAACAATACAGTGTGCACACCTCCATGTGGACACACTCATTCTAACAGTTCAGTGTGCACACATCCACAGGGACACACTCATTCTAACAGTTCAGTGTGCACACCTCCATGTGGACACACTCATTCTAACAGTTCAGTCTGCACACCTCCATGAGGGCACACTCATTCTAACAGTTCAGTGTGCACACCTCCATGTGGACACACTCATTCTAACAGTTCAGTGTGCACACCTCCATGTGGACACACTCATTCTAACAGTTCAGTGTGCACACCTCCATGTGGACACACTCATTCTAACAGTTCAGTGTGCACACCTCCATGTGGACACACTCATTCTAACAGTTCAGTGTGCACACCTCCATGTGGACACACTCATTCTAACAGTTCAGTGTGCACACCTCCATGTGGGCACACTCATTCTAACAGTTCAGTGTGCACACCTCCACAGGGACACACTCATTCTAACAGTTCAGTGTGCACACCTCCATGTGGGCACACTCATTCTAACAGTTCAGTGTGCACACCTCCATGTGGACACACTCATTCTAACAGTTCAGTGTGTACCCCTCCATGTGGACACACTCATTCTAACAGTTCAGTGTGCACACCTCAATGTGGACACACTCATTCTAACAGTTCAGTGTGCACACCTCCATGTGGACACACTAATTCTCACAGTTCAGTGTGCACACCTCCATGTGGACACACTCATTCTAACAGTTCAGTGTGCACACCTCCATGTGGATACACTCATTCTAACAATACAGTGTGCACACCTCCATGTGGACACACTCATTCTAACAGTTCAGTGTGCACACCTCCACAGGGACACACTCATTCTAACAGTTCAGTGTGCACACCTCCATGTGGACACACTCATTCTAACAGTTCAGTGTGCACACCTCCATGTGTGCACACTCATTCTAACAGTTCAGTGTGCACACCTCCATGTGGACACACTCATTCTAACAGTTCAGTGTGCACACCTCCATGTGGACACACTCATTCTAAAAGTTCAGTGTGCACACCTCCATGTGGACACACTCATTCTAAAAGTTCAGTGTGCACACCTCCATGTGGACACACTAATTCTAACAGAACAGTGTGCACACCACCATGTGGGCACACTCATTCTAACAGTTCAGTGTGCACACCTCCATGTGGGCACACTCATTCTAACAGTTCAGTGTGCACACCTCCATGTGGACACACTCATTCTAACCGTTCAGTGTGCACACCTCCATGTGGACACACTCAATCTAACAGTTCAGTGTACACACCTCCATGTGGACACACTCATTCTAACAGTTCAGTGTGCACACCTCCATGTGGACACACTCATTCTAACAGTTCAGTGTGCACACCTCCATGTGGGCACACTCATTCTAACAGTTAAGTGTGCACACCTCCATGTGGGCATACTCATTCTAACAGAACAGTGTGCACACCACCATGTGGGCACACTCATTCTAACAGTTCAGTGTGCACACCTCCATGTGGGCACACTCATTCTAACAGTTCAGTGTGCACACCTCCATGTGGACACACTCATTCTAACCGTTCAGTGTGCACACCTCCATGTGGACACACTCAATCTAACAGTTCAGTGTACACACCTCCATGTGGACACACTCATTCTAACAGTTCAGTGTGCACACCTCCATGTGGACACACTCATTCTAACAGTTCAGTGTGCACACCTCCATGTGGGCACACTCATTCTAACAGTTCAGTGTACACACCTCCATGTGGACACACTCATTCTAACAGTTCAGTGTGCACACCTCCATGTGGACACACTCATTCTAACAGTTCAGTGTGCACACTTCCATGTGGACACACTCATTCTAACAGTTCAGTGTGCACAGCTTCATGTGGACACACTCAATCTAACAGTTCAGTGTACACACCTCCATGTGGACACACTCATTCTAACAGTTCAGTGTGTACCCCTCCATGTGGACACACTCATTCTAACAATACAGTGTGCACACCTCCATGTGGACACACTCATTCTAACAGTTCAGTGTGCACACCTCCACAGGGACACACTCATTCTAACAGTTCAGTGTGCACACCTCCATGTGGGCACACTCATTCTAACAGTTCAGTGTGCACACCTCCATGTGGACACACTCATTCTAACAGTTCAGTGTGTACACCTCCATGTGGACACACTCATTCTAACAGTTCAGGGTGCACACCTCCATGTGGACACACTCATTCTAACAGTTCAGTGTGCACACCTCCATGTGGACACACTCATTCTAACAGTTCAGTGTGCACACCTCTGTGTGGACACACTCAATCTAACAGTTCAGTGTGCACACCTCCATGTGGACACACTCATTCTAACAGTTCAGTGTGCACACCTCCATGTGGACACACTCATTCTAACAGTTCAGTGTGCACACTTCCATGTGGACACACTCATTCTAACAGGTCACTGTGCACATCTCCACAGGGATACACTCATTCTAACAGTTCAGTGTGCACACCTCCATGTGGACACACTCATTCTAACATTTCAGTGTGCACACCTCCATGTGGGCACACTCATTCTAACAGTTCAGTGTGCACACTTCCATGTGGACACACTCATTCTAACAGTTCAGTGTGCACACCTCTGTGTGGACACACTCAATCTAACAGTTCAGTGTGCACACCTCCATGTGGACACACTCATTCTAACAGTTCAGTGTGCACACCTCCATGTGGATACACGCATTCTAACAATACAGTGTGCACACCTCCATGTGGACACACTCATTCTAACAGTTCAGTGTGCACACATCCACAGGGACACACTCATTCTAACAGTTCAGTGTGCACACCTCCATGTGGACACACTCATTCTAACAGTTCAGTCTGCACACCTCCATGAGGGCACACTCATTCTAACAGTTCAGTGTGCACACCTCCATGTGGACACACTCATTCTAACAGTTCAGTGTGCACACCTCCATGTGGACACACTCATTCTAACAGTTCAGTGTGCACACCTCCAGGTGGACACACTCATTCTAACAGTTCAGTGTGCACACCTCCATGTGGACACACTCATTCTAACAGTTCAGTGTGCACACCTCCATGTGGACACACTAATTCTCACAGTTCAGTGTGCACACCTCCATGTGGACACACTCATTCTAACAGTTCAGTGTGCACACCTCCATGTGGATACACTCATTCTAACAATACAGTGTGCACACCTCCATGTGGACACACTCATTCTAACAGTTCAGTGTGCACACCTCCACAGGGACACACTCATTCTAACAGTTCAGTGTGCACACCTCCATGTGGACACACTCATTCTAACAGTTCAGTGTGCACACCTCCATGTGGGCACACTCATTCTAACATTTCAGTGTGCACATCTCCATGTTGACACACTCATTCTAACAGTTCAGTGTGCACACCTCAATGTGGACAGTTTCTAACAGTTCAGTGTGCACACCTCCATGTGGGCACAGTCATTCTAACAGTTCAGTGTGCACACCTCCATGTGGGCACACTCATTCTAACAGTTCAGTGTGCACACCTCCATGTGGACACACTCATTCTAACCGTCATTGTGCACACCTCCATGTGGGACACACTCAATCTAACAGTTCAGTGTACACACCTCCATGTGGACACACTTATTCTAACAGTTCAGTGTACACACCTCCATGTGGACACACTCATTCTAACAGTTCAGTGTGCACACCTCCATGTGGGCACACTCATTCTAACAGTTCAGTGTGCACACCTCCATGTGGACACACTCATTCTAACAGTTCAGTGTGTACACCTCCATGTGGACACACTCATTCTAACAGTTCAGTGTGCACACCTCAATGTGGACACACTCATTCTAACAGTTTAGTGTGCACACCTCCATGTGGACACACTCATTCTCACAGTTCAGTGTGCACACCTCCATGTGGACACACTCATTCTAACAGTTCAGTGTGCACACCTCCATGTTGGCACACTCATTCTAACAATTCAGTGTGCACACCTCCATGTGGACACACTCATTCTAACAGTTCAGTGTGCACACCTCCACAGGGACACACTCATTCTAACAGTTCAGTGTGCACACCTCCATGTGGGCACACTCATTCTAACAGTTCAGTGTGCACACCTCCATGTGGACACACTCATTCTAACAGTTCAGTGTGTACACCTCCATGTGGACACACTCATTCTAACAGTTCAGTGTGCACACCTCAATGTGGACACACTCATTCTAACAGTTCAGTGTGCACACCTCCATGTGGACACACTCATTCTCACAGTTCAGTGTGCACACCTCCATGTGGACACACTCATTCTAACAGTTCAGTGTGCACACCTCCATGTGGGCACACTCATTCTAACAGTTAAGTGTGCACACCTCCATGTGGACACACTCATTCTAACAGTTCAGTGTGCACACCTCCATGTGGACACACTCATTCTAACAGTTCAGTGTGCACACTTCCATGTGGACACACTCATTCTAACAGTTCAGTGTGCACACCTCCATGTGGATACAATCATTCTAACAATGCAGTGTGCACACCTCCATGTGGACACACTCATTCTAACAGTTCAGTGTGCACACCTCCACAGGGACACACTCATTCTAACAGTTCAGGGTGCACACCTCCATGTGGACACACTCATTCTAACAGTTCAGTGTGCACACCTCCATGTGGACACACTCATTCTAAAAGTTCAGTGTGCACACCTCCATGTGGACACACTCATTCTAACAGTTCAGTGTGCACACTTCCATGTGGACACACTCATTCTAACAGGTCACTGTGCACATCTCCACAGGGATACACTCATTCTAACAGTTCAGTGTGCACACCTCCATGTGGACACACTCATTCTAACAGTTCAGTGTGCACACCTCCATGTGGGCACACTCATTCTAACAGTTCAGTGTGCACACTTCCATGTGGACACACTCATTCTAACAGTTCAGTGTGCACACCTCTGTGTGGACACAGTCAATCTAACAGTTCAGTGTGCACACCTCCATGTGGACACACTCATTCTAACAGTTCAGTGTGCACACCTCCATGTGGACACACTCATTCTAACAGTTCAGTGTGCACACTTCCATGTGGACACACTCATTCTAACAGGTCACTGTGCACATCTCCACAGGGATACACTCATTCTAACAGTTCAGTGTGCACACCTCCATGTGGACACACTCATTCTAACATTTCAGTGTGCACACCTCCATGTGGGCACACTCATTCTAACAGTTCTGTGTGCACACTTCCATGTGGACACACTCATTCTAACAGTTCAGTGTGCACACCTCTGTGTGGACACACTCAATCTAACAGTTCAGTGTGCACACCTCCATGTGGACACACTCATTCTAACAGTTCAGTGTGCACACCTCCATGTGGATACACTCATTCTAACAATACAGTGTGCACACCTCCATGTGGACACACTCATTCTAACAGTTCAGTGTGCACACATCCACAGGGACACACTCATTCTAACAGTTCAGTGTGCACACCTCCATGTGGACACACTCATTCTAACATTCAGTCTGCACACCTCCATGAGGGCACACTCATTCTAACAGTTCAGTGTGCACACCTCCATGTGGACACACTCATTCTAACAGTTCAGTGTGCACACCTCCATGTGGACACACTCATTCTAACAGTTCAGTGTGCACACCTCCATGTGGACACACTCATTCTAACAGTTCAGTGTGCACACCTCCATGTGGACACACTCATTCTAACAGTTCAGTGTGCACACCTCCATGTGGACACACTCATTCTAACAGTTCAGTGTGCACACCTCCATGTGGGCACACTCATTCTAACAGTTCAGTGTGCACACCTCCACAGGGACACACTCATTCTAACAGTTCAGTGTGCACACCTCCATGTGGGCACACTCATTCTAACAGTTCAGTGTGCACACCTCCATGTGGACACACTCATTCTAACAGTTCAGTGTGTACCCCTCCATGTGGACACACTCATTCTAACAGTTCAGTGTGCACACCTCAATGTGGACACACTCATTCTAACAGTTCAGTGTGCACACCTCCATGTGGACACACTAATTCTCACAGTTCAGTGTGCACACCTCCATGTGGACACACTCATTCTAACAGTTCAGTGTGCACACCTCCATGTGGATACACTCATTCTAACAATACAGTGTGCACACCTCCATGTGGACACACTCATTCTAACAGTTCAGTGTGCACACCTCCACAGGGACACACTCATTCTAACAGTTCAGTGTGCACACCTCCATGTAGACACACTCATTCTAACAGTTCAGTGTGCACACCTCCATGTGGGCACACTCATTCTAACAGTTCAGTGTGCACACCTCCATGTGGGCACACTCATTATAACAGTTCAGTGTGCACACCTCCATGTGGACACACTCATTCTAACAGTTCAGTGTGCACACCTCCATGTGGACACACTCATTCTAAAAGTTCAGTGTGCACACCTCCATGTGGACACACTCATTCTAACAGTTCAGTGTGCACACTTCCATGTGGACACACTCATTCTAACAGGTCACTGTGCACATCTCCACAGGGATACACTAATTCTAACAGTTCAGTGTGCACACCTCCATGTGGACACACTCATTCTAACAGTTCAGTGTGCACACCTCCATGTGGAAACACTCATTCTAACAGTTCAGTGTGCACACCTCCATGTGGGCACACTCATTCTAACATTTCAGTGTGCACATCTCCATGTTGACACACTCATTCTAACAGTTCAGTGTGCACACCTCAATGTGGACAGTTTCTAACAGTTCAGTGTGCACACCTCCATGTGGGCACACTCATTCTAACAGTTCAGTGTGCACACCTCCATGTGGGCATACTCATTCTAACAGAACAGTGTGCACACCACCATGTGCGCACACTCATTCTAACAGTTCAGTGTGCACACCTCCATGTGGGCACACTCATTCTAACAGTTCAGTGTGCACACCTCCATGTGGACACACTCATTCTAACCGTTCAGTGTGCACACCTCCATGTGGACACACTCAAACTAACAGTTCAGTGTGCACACCTCCATGTGGACACACTCATTCTAACAGTTCAGTGTGCACACCTCCATGTGGACACACTCATTCTAACAGTTCAGTGTGCACACCTCCATGTGGGCACACTCATTCTAACAGTTCAGTGTGCACACCTCCATGTGGACACACTCATTCTAACAGTTCAGTGTGCACACCTCCATGTGGACACACTCATTCTAACAGTTCAGTGTGCACACCTCCATGTGGACACACTCATTCTAACAGTTCAGTGTGCACACCTCCATGTGGATACACTCATTCTAACAATACAGTGTGCACACCTCCATGTGGACACACTCATTCTAACAGTTCAGTGTGCACACCTCCACAGGGACACACTCATTCTAACAGTTCAGTGTGCACACCTCCATGTGGGCACACTCATTCTAACAGTTCAGTGTGCACACCTCCATGTGGACACACTCATTCTAACAGTTCAGTGTGTACACCTCCATGTGGACACACTCATTCTAACAGTTCAGTGTGCACACCTCTATGTGGACACACTCATTCTAACAGTTCAGTGTGCACACCTCCATGTGGACACACTCATTCTCACAGTTCAGTGTGCACACCTCCATGTGGACACACTCATTCTAACAGTTCAGTGTGCACACATCCACAGGGACACACTCATTCTAACAGTTCAGTGTGCACACCTCCATGTGGACACACTCATTCTAACAGTTCAGTGTGCACACCTCCATGAGGGCACACTCATTCTAACAGTTCAGTGTGCACACCTCCATGTGGACACACTCATTCTAACAGTTCAGTGTGCACACCTCCATGTGGACACACTCATTCTAACAGTTCAGTGTGCACACCTCCATGTGGACACACTCATTCTAACAGTTCAGTGTGCACACCTCCATGTGGACACACTCATTCAAACAGTTCAGTGTGCACACCTCCATGTGGACACACTCATTCTAACAGTTCAGTGTGCACACCTCCATGTGGGCACACTCATTCTAACAGTTCAGTGTGCACACCTCCATGTGGACACACTCATTCTAACAGTTCAGTGTGCACACCTCCATGTGGACACACTCATTCTAACAGTTCAGTGTGCACACTTCCATGTGGACACACTCATTCTAACAGTTCAGTGTGCACAGCTCCATGTGGACACACTCAATCTAACAGTTCAGTGTACACACCTCCATGTGGACACACTCATTCTATCAGTTCAGTGTGCACACCTCCATGTGGATACACTCATTCTAACAATACAGTGTGCACACCTCCATGTGGACACACTCATTCTAACAGTTCAGTTTGCACACCTCCACAGGGACACACTCATTCTAACAGTTCAGTGTGCACACCTCCATGTGGGCACACTCATTCTAACAGTTTAGTGTGCACACCTCCATGTGGACACACTCATTCTAACAGTTCAGTGTGTACCCCTCCATGTGGACACACTCATTCTAACAGTTCAGTGTGCACACCTCAATGTGGACACACTCATTCTAACAGTTCAGTGTGCACACCTCCATGTGGACACACTAATTCTCACAGTTCAGTGTGCACACCTCCATGTGGACACACTCATTCTAACAGTTCAGTGTGCACACCTCCATGTGGATACACTCATTCTAACAATACAGTGTGCACACCTCCATGTGGACACACTCATTCTAACAGTTCAGTGTGCACACCTCCACAGGGACACACTCATTCTAACAGTTCAGTGTGCACACCTCCATGTGGACACACTCATTCTAACATTTCAGTGTGCACACCTCCATGTGGGCACACTCATTGTAACAGTTCAGTGTGCACACCTCCATGTGGACACACTCATTCTAACAGTTCAGTGTGCACACCTCCATGTGGACACACTCATTCTAACAGTTCAGTTTGCACACCTCCATGTGGATACACTCATTCTAACAATACAGTGTGCACACCTCCATGTGGACACACTCATTCTAACAGTTCAGTGTGCACACCTCCACAGGGACACACTCATTCTAACAGTTCAGTGTGCACATCTCCATGTGGGCACACTCATTCTAACAGTTCAGTGTGCACACCTCCATGTGGACACACTCATTCTAACAGTTCAGTGTGTACACCTCCATGTGGACACACTCATTCTAACAGTTCAGTGTGCACACCTCAATGTGGACACACTCATTCTAACAGTTCAGTGTGCACACCTCCATGTGGACACACTCATTCTCACAGTTCAGTGTGCACACCTCCATGTGGACACACTCATTCTAACAGTTCAGTGTGCACACCTCCATGTTGGCACACTCATTCTAACAATTCAGTGTGCACACCTCCATGTGGACACACTCATTCTAACAGGTCACTGTGCACACCTCCACAGGGACACACTCATTCTAACAGTTCAGTGTGCACACCTCCATGTGGACACACTCATTCTAACAGTTCAGTGTGCACACCTCCATGTGGGCACACTCATTCTAACAGTTCAGTGTGCACACTTCCATGTGGACACACTCATTCTAACAGTTCAGTGTGCACACCTCTGTGTGGACACACTCAATCTAACAGTTCAGTGTGCACACCTCCATGTGGACACACTCATTCTAACAGTTCAGTGTGCACACCTCCATGTGGACACACGCATTCTAACAGTTCAGTGTGCACACTTCCATGTGGACACACTCATTCTCACCGGTCACTGTGCACATCTCCACAGGCATACACTCATTCTAACAGTTCAGTGTGCACACCTCCATGTGGACACACTCATTCTAACAGTTCAGTGTGCACACCTCCATGTGGGCACACTCATTCTAACAGTTCAGTGTGCACACTTCCATGTGGACACACTCATTCTAACAGTTCAGTGTGCATACCTCCATGTGGACACACTCATTCTAACAGTTCAGTGTGCACACCTCCATGTGGACACACTCATTCTAACAGTTCAGTGTGCACACCTCCATGTGGATACACTCATTCTAACAATACAGTGTGCACACCTCCATGTGGACACACTCATTCTAACAGTTCAGTGTCCACACCTCCATGTGGACACACTCATTCTAACAGTTCAGTGTGCACACCTCCATGTGGACACACTCATTCTAACAGTTCAGTCTGCACACCTCCATGAGGGCACACTCATTCTAACAGTTCAGTGTGCACACCTCCATGTGGACACACTCATTCTAACAGTTCAGTGTGCACACCTCCATGTGGACACACTCATTCTAACAGTTCAGTGTGCACACCTCCATGTGGACACACTCATTCTAACAGTTCAGTGTGCACACCTCCATGTGGACACACTCATTCTAACAGTTCAGTGTGTACACCTCCATGTGGACACACTCATTCTAACAGTTCAGTGTGCACACCTCCATGTGGGCACACTCATTCTAACAGTTCAGTGTGCACACCTCCATGTGGACACACTCATTCTAACAGTTCAGTGTGCACACCTCCATGTGGACACACTCATTCTAACAGTTCGGTGTGCACACTTCCATGTGGACACACTCATTCTAACAGTTCAGTGTGCACAGCTCCATGTGGACACACTCAATCTAACAGTTCAGTGTAGACCTCCATGTGGACACACTCATTCTATCAGTTCAGTGTGCACACCTCCATGTGGATACACTCATTCTAACAATACAGTGTGCACACCTCCATGTGGACACACTCATTCTAACAGTTCAGTGTGCACACCTCCACAGGGACACACTCATTCTAACAGTTCAGTGTGCACACCTCCATGTGGGCACACTCATTCTAACAGTTCAGTGTGCACACCTCCATGTGGACACACTCATTCTAACAGTTCAGTGTGTACCCCTCCATGTGGACACACTCATTCTAACAGTTCAGTGTGCACACCTCCATGTGGACACACTCATTCTAACAGTTCAGTGTGCACACCTCCATGTGGACACACTAATTCTCACAGTTCAGTGTGCACACCTCCATGTGGACACACTCATTCTAACAGTTCAGTGTGCACACCTCCATGTGGATACACTCATTCTAACAATACAGTGTGCACACCTCCATGTGGACACACTCATTCTAACAGTTCAGTGTGCACACCTCCACAGGGACACACTCATTCTAACAGTTCAGTGTGCACACCTCCATGTGGACACACTCATTCTAACAGTTCAGTGTGCACACCTCCATGTGGGCACACTCATTCTAACAGTTCAGTGTGCACACCTCCATGTGGACACACTCATTCTAACAGTTCAGTGTGCACACCTCCATGTGGACACACTCATTCTAACAGTTCAGTGTGCACACCTCCATGTGGATACACTCATTCTAACAATACAGTGTGCACACCTTCATGTGGACACACTCATTCTAACAGTTCAGTGTGCACACATCCACAGGGACACACTCATTCTAACAGTTCAGTGTGCACACCTCCATGTGGACACACTCATTCTAACAGTTCAGTCTGCACACCTCCATGAGGGCACACTCATTCTAACAGTTCAGTGTGCACACCTCCATGTGGACACACTCATTCTAACAGTTCAGTGTGCACACCTCCATGTGGACACACTCATTCTAACAGTTCAGTGTGCACACCTCCATGTGGACACACTCATTCTAACAGTTCAGTGTGCACACCTCCATGTGGACACACTCATTCTAACAGTTCAGTGTGCACACCTCCATGTGGACACACTCAATCTAACAGTTCAGTGTGCACACCTCCATGTGGGCACACTCATTCTAACAGTTCAGTGTGCATACCTCCATGTGGACACACTCATTCTAACAGTTCAGTGTGCACACCTCCATGTGGACACACTCATTCTAACAGTTCAGTGTGCACACTTCCATGTGGACACACTCATTCTAACAGTTCAGTGTGCTCACCTCCATGTGGACACACTCAATCTAACAGTTCAGTGTACATACCTCCATGTGGACACACTCATTCTATCAGTTCAGTGTGCACACCTCCATGTGGATACACTCATTCTAACAATACAGTGTGCACACCTCCATGTGGACACACTCATTCTAACAGTTCAGTGTGCACACCTCCACAGGGACACACTCATTCTAACAGTTCAGTGTGCACACCTCCATGTGGGCACACTCATTCTAACAGTTCAGTGTGCACACCTCCATGTGGACACACTCATTCTAACAGTTCAGTGTGTACCCCTCAATGTGGACACACTCATTCTAACAGTTCAGTGTGCACACCTCAATATGGACACACTCATTCTAACAGTTCAGTGTGCACACCTCCATGTGGACACACTAATTCTCACAGTTCAGTGTGCACACCTCCATGTGGACACACTCATTCTAACAGTTCAGTGTGCACACCTCCATGTGGATACACTCATTCTAACAATACAGTGTGCACACCTCCATGTGGACACACTCATTCTAACAGTTCAGTGTGCACACCTCCACAGGGACACACTCATTCTAACAGTTCAGTGTGCACACCTCCATGTGGACACACTCATTCTAACAGTTCAGTGTGCACACCTCCATGTGGGCACACTCATTCTAACAGTTCAGTGTGCACACCTCCATGTGGACACACTCATTCTAACAGTTCAGTGTGCACACCTCCATGTGGACACACTCATTCTAACAGTTCAGTGTGCACACCTCCATGTGGACACACTCATTCTAAAAGTTCAGTGTGCACACCTCCATGTGGACACACTCGTTCTAACAGTTCAGTGTGCACACTTCCATGTGGACACACTCATTCTAACAGGTCACTGTGCACATCTCCACAGGGATACACTAATTTTAACAGTTCAGTGTGCACACCTCCATGTGGACACACTAATTCTCACAGTTCAGTGTGCACACCTCCATGTGGACACACTCATTCTAACAGTTCAGTGTGCACACCTCCATGTGGATACACTCATTCTAACAATACAGTGTGCACACCTCCATGTGGACACACTCATTCTAACAGTTCAGTGTGCACACCTCCACAGGGACACACTCATTCTAACAGTTCAGTGTGCACACCTCCATGTGGACACACTCATTCTAACAGTTCAGTGTGCACACCTCCATGTGGGCACACTCATTCTAACAGTTCAGTGTGCACACCTCCATGTGGACACACTCATTCTAACAGTTCAGTGTGCACACCTCCATGTGGACACACTCATTCTAACAGTTCAGTGTGCACACCTCCATGTGGATACACTCATTCTAACAATACAGTGTGCACACCTCCATGTGGACACACTCATTCTAACAGTTCAGTGTGCACACATCCACAGGGACACACTCATTCTAACAGTTCAGTGTGCACACCTCCATGTGGACACACTCATTCTAACAGTTCAGTCTGCACACCTCCATGAGGGCACACTCATTCTAACAGTTCAGTGTGCACACCTCCATGTGGACACACTCATTCTAACAGTTCAGTGTGCACACCTCCATGTGGACACACTCATTCTAACGGTTCAGTGTGCACACCTCCATGTGGACACACTCATTCTAACAGTTCAGTGTGCACACCTCCATGTGGACACACTCATTCTAACAGTTCAGTGTGCACACCTCCATGTGGACACACTCAATCTAACAGTTCAGTGTGCACACCTCCATGTGGGCACACTCATTCTAACAGTTCAGTGTGCACATCTCCATGTGGACACACTCATTCTAACAGTTCAGTGTGCACACCTCCATGTGGACACACTCATTCTAACAGTTCAGTGTGCACACTTCCATGTGGACACACTCATTCTAACAGTTCAGTGTGCTCACCTCCATGTGGACACACTCAATCTAACAGTTCAGTGTACACACCTCCATGTGGACACACTCATTCTATCAGTTCAGTGTGCACACCTCCATGTGGATACACTCATTCTAACAATACAGTGTGCACACCTCCATGTGGACACACTCATTCTAACAGTTCAGTGTGCACACCTCCACAGGGACACACTCATTCTAACAGTTCAGTGTGCACACCTCCATGTGGGCACACTCATTCTAACAGTTCAGTGTGCACACCTCCATGTGGACACACTCATTCTAACAGTTCAGTGTGTACCCCTCAATGTGGACACACTCATTCTAACAGTTCAGTGTGCACACCTCCACAGGGACACACTCATTCTAACAGTTCAGTGTGCACACCTCCATTTGGCACACTCATTCTAACAGTTCAGTGTGCACACCTCCATGTGGGCACACTCATTCTAACAGTTCAGTGTGCACACCTCCATGTGGACACACTCATTCTAACAGTTCAGTGTGCACACCTCCATGTGGACACACTCATTCTAACAGTTCAGTGTGCACACCTCCATGTGGACACACTCATTCTAAAAGTTCAGTGTGCACACCTCCATGTGGACACACTCATTCTAACAGTTCAGTGTGCACACCTCCATGTGGGCACACTCATTCTAACAGTTCAGTGTGCACACCTCCATGTGGACACACTCATTCTAACAGTTCAGTGTGCACACCTCCATGTGGACACACTCATTCTAACAGTTCGGTGTGCACACTTCCATGTGGACACACTCATTCTAACAGTTCAGTGTGCACAGCTCCATGTGGACACACTCAATCTAACAGTTCAGTGTAGACCTCCATGTGGACACACTCATTCTATCAGTTCAGTGTGCACACCTCCATGTGGATACACTCATTCCAACAATACAGTGTGCACACCTCCATGTGGACACACTCATTCTAACAGTTCAGTGTGCACACCTCCACAGGGACACACTCATTCTAACAGTTCAGTCTGCACACCTCCATGTGGGCACACTCATTCTAACAGTTCAGTGTGCACACCTCCATGTGGACACACTCATTCTAACAGTTCAGTGTGTACCCCTCCATGTGGACACACTCATTCTAACAGTTCAGTGTGCACACCTCCATGTGGACACACTCATTCTAACCGTTCATTGTGCACACCTCCATGTGGACACACTCAATCTAACAGTTCAGTGTACACACCTCCATGTGGACACACTCATTCTAACAGTTCAGTGTACACACCTCCATGTGGACACACTCATTCTAACAGTTCAGTGTGCACACCTCCATGTGGGCACACTCATTCTAACAGTTCAGGGTGCACACCTCCATGTGGACACACTCATTCTAACAGTTCAGTGTGCACACCTCCATGTGGACACACTCATTCTAACAGTTCAGTGTGCACACTTCCATGTGGACACACTCATTCTAACAGTTCAGTGTGCACAGCTCCATGTGGACACACTCAATCTAACAGTTCAGTGTACAAACCTCCATGTGGACACACTCATTCTAACAGTTCAGTTTGCACACCTCCATGTGGATACACTCATTCTAACAATACAGTGTGCACACCTCCATGTGGACACACTCATTCTAACAGTTCAGTGTGCACACCTCCACAGGGACACACTCATTCTAACAGTTCAGTGTGCACACCTCCATGTGGGCACTCTCATTCTAACAGTTCAGTGTGCACACCTCCATGTGGACACACTCATTCTAACAGTTCAGTGTGTACACCTCCATGTGGACACACTCATTCTAACAGTTCAGTGTGCACACCTCAATGTGGACACACTCATTCTAACAGTTCAGTGTGCACACCTCCATGTGGACACACTCATTCTCACAGTTCAGTGTGCACACCTCCATGTGGACACACTCATTCTAACAGTTCAGTGTGCACACCTCCATGTTGGCACACTCATTCTAACAATTCAGTGTGCACACCTCCATGTGGACACACTCATTCTAACAGGTCACTGTGCACACCTCCACAGGGACACACTCATTCTAACAGTTCAGTGTGCACACCTCCATGTGGACACACTCATTCTAACAGTTCAGTGTGCACACCTCCATGTGGGCAAACTCATTCTAACAGTTCAGTGTGCACACTTCCATGTGGACACACTCATTCTAACAGTTCAGTGTGCACACCTCTGTGTGGACACACTCAATCTAACAGTTCAGTGTGCACACCTCCATGTGGACACACTCATTCTAACAGTTCAGTGTGCACACCTCCATGTGGACACACTCATTCTAACAGTTCAGTGTGCACACTTCCATGTGGACACACTCATTCTAACCGGTCACTGTGCACATCTCCACAGGGATACACTCATTCTAACAGTTCAGTGTGCACACCTCCATGTGGACACACTCATTCTAACAGTTCAGTGTGCACACCTCCATGTGGGCACACTCATTCTAACAGTTCAGTGTGCACACTTCCATGTGGACACACTCATTCTAACAGTTCAGTGTGCATACCTCCATGTGGACACACTCATTCTAACAGTTCAGTGTGCACACCTCCATGTGGACACACTCATTCTAACAGTTCAGTGTGCACACCTCCATGTGGATACACTCATTCTAACAATACAGTGTGCACACCTCCATGTGGACACACTCATTCTAACAGTTCAGTGTGCACACATCCACAGGGACACACTCATTCTAACAGTTCAGTGTGCACACCTCCATGTGGGCACACTCATTCTAACAGTTCAGTGTGCACACCTCCATGTGGACACACTCATTCTAACAGTTCAGTGTGTACCCCTCAATGTGGACACACTCATTCTAACAGTTCAGTGTGCACACCTCAATATGGACACACTCATTCTAACAGTTCAGTGTGCACACCTCCATGTGGACACACTAATTCTCACAGTTCAGTGTGCACACCTCCATGTGGACACACTCATTCTAACAGTTCAGTGTGCACACCTCCATGTGGATACACTCATTCTAACAATACCTTGTGCACACCTCCATGTGGACACACTCATTCTAACAGTTCAGTGTCCACACCTCCACAGGGACACACTCATTCTAACAGTTCAGTGTGCACACCTCCATGTGGACACACTCATTCTAACAGTTCAGTGTGCACACCTCCATGTGGGCACACTCATTCTAACAGTTCAGTGTGCACACCTCCATGTGGACACACTCATTCTAACAGTTCAGTGTGCACACCTCCATGTGGACACACTCATTCTAACAGTTCAGTGTGCACACCTCCATGTGGACACACTCATTCTAAAAGTTCAGTGTGCACACCTCCATGTGGACACACTCATTCTAACAGTTCAGTGTGCACACCTCCATGTGGGCACACTCATTCTAACAGTTCAGTGTGCACACTTCCATGTGGACACACTCAATCTAACAGTTCAGTGTACACACCTCCATGTGGACACACTCATTCTAACATTTCAGTATGCACACATCCATGTGGACACACTCAATCTAACAGTTCAGTGTACACACTTCCATGTGGACACACTCATTCTAACAGTTCAGTGTGCACACTTCCATGTGGATACACTCATTCTAACAATACAGTGTGCACACCTCCATGTGGACATATTCTAACAGTTCAGTGTGCACACAAACATGTGGGCACACTCATTCTGACAGTTCAGTGTGCACACCTCCATGTGGACACACTCATTCTAACAGTTCAGTGTGCACACCTCCATGTGGGCACACTCATTCTAACATTTCAGAGTGCACACCTCCATGTGGGCATACTCATTCTAACAGAACAGTGTGCACACCACCATGTGGGCACACTCATTCTATCAGTTCAGTGTGCACACCTCCATGTGGACACAGTCATTCTAACAGTTCAGGGTGCACACCTCAATGTGGACACACTCATTCTAACAGTTCAGTGTGCACACCTCCATGTGGATACACTCATTCTAACATTTCAGTGTGCACACCTCCATGTGGACACACTCAGTCTAACAGTTCAGTGTGCACACATCCATGTGGGCACACTCATTCTAACAGTTCAGTGTGCACACCTCCATGTGCACACACTCATTCTAACAGTTCAGTGTGCACACCTCCATGTGGACACACTCATTCTAACAGTTCAGTGTGCACACTTCCATGTGGACACACGCATTCTAACCGTTCAGTGTGCACACCTCCATGTGGACACACTCAATCTAACAGTTCAGTGTACACACCTCCATGTGGACACACTCATTCTAACAGTTCATTGTCCACACCTCCATGTGGATACACTCATTCTAACAATACAGTGTGCACACCTCCAAGTGGACACACTCATTCTAACAGTTCAGTGTGCACACCTCCACAGGGACACACTCATTCTAACAGTTCAGTGTGCACACCTCCATGTGGACACACTCATTCTATCAGTTCAGTGTGCACACCTCCATGTGGGCACACTCATTCTAACAGTTCAGTGTGCACACCTCCATGTGGACACACTCATTCTAACAGTTCAGTGTGCACACCTCCATGTGGACACACTCATTCTAACAGTTCAGTGTGCACAACTCCATGTGGGCACACTCATTCTAACAGTTAAGTGTGCACACCTCCATGTGGGCACACTCATTCTAACAGTTCAGTGTGCACACTTCCATGTGGACACACTCAATCTAACAGTTCAGTGTACACACCTCCATGTGGACACACTCATTCTAACATTTCAGTGTGCACACCTCCATGTGGACACACTCAATCTAACAGTTCAGTGTACACACTTCCATGTGGACACACTCATTCTAACAGTTCAGTGTGCACACCTACATGTGGATACACTCATTCTAACAATACTGTGTACACACCTCCATGTGGACATATTCTAACAGTTCAGTGTGCACACAAACATGTGGGCACACTCATTCTAACAGTTCAGTGTGCACACCTCCATTTGGACACACTCATTCTAACAGTTCAGTGTGCACACCTCCATGTGGGCACACTCATTCTAACAGTTCAGTGTGCACACCTCCATGTGGGCACAATCATTCTAACAGTTCAGTGTGCACACCTCCATGTGGACACACTCATTCTAACAGTTCAGTGTGCACACCTCCATGTGGACACACTCATTCTAACAGTTCAGTGTGCACACCTCCATGTGGACACACTCATTCTAACAGTTCAGTGTGCACACCTCCATGTGGACACACTCATTCTAACAATACACTGTGCACACATCCATGTGGACATATTCTAACAGTTCAGTGTGCACACCTCCATGTGGACACACTTATTCTAACAGTTCAGTGTGCACACCTCCATGTGGACACACTCATTCTAACAGTTCACTGTGCACATTTCCACAGGGATACACTAATTCTAACAGTTCAGAGTGCACACCTCCATGTGGACACACTCATTCTAACAGTTCTGTGTGCACACCTCAATGTGGACACACTCATTCTAACAGTTCAGTGTGCACACCTCCATGTGGGCATAATCATTCTAACAGAACAGTGTGCACACCACCATGTGGGCACAATCATTCTAACAGTTCAGTGTGCACACCTCCATGTGGGCACACTCATTCTAACAGTTCAGTGTGCACATCTCCATGTGGACACACTCATTCTAACAGTTCAGTGTGCACACCTCCATGTGGACACACTCATTCTAACAGTTCAGTGTGCACACCTCCACAGGTATACACTCATTCTAAGAGTACAGTGTGCACACCTCCATGTGGACACATTCATTCTAACAGTTCAGTGTGCACACCTCCATGTGGGCACAGTCATTCTAACAGTTCAGTGTGCACACCTCCATGTGGACACACTCATTCTAACAGTTCAGTGTGCACACCTCCATTTGGACACACTCATTCTAACAGTTCAGTGTGCACACCTCCATGTGGGCACACTCATTCTAACAGTTCAGTGTGCACACCTCCATGTGGGCACACTCATTCTAACAGTTCAGTGTGCACACCTCCATGTGGACACACTCATTCTAACAGTTCAGTGTGCACACCTCCATGTGGACACACTCATTCTAACAGTTCAGTGTGCACACCTCCATGTGGACACACTCATTCTAGCAGTTCAGTGTGCACACCTCCATGTGGACACACTCATTCTAACAATACACTGTGCACACATCCATGTGGACATATTCTAACAGTTCAGTGTGCACACCTCCATGTGGACACACTTATTCTAACAGTTCAGTGTGCACACCTCCATGTGGACACACTCATTCTAACAGTTCACTGTGCACATCTCCACAGGGATACACTAATTCTAACAGTTCAGAGTGCACACCTCCATGTGGACACACTCATTCTAACAGTTCTGTGTGCACACCTCCATGTGGACACACTCATTCTAACAGTTCAGTGTGCACACCTCCATGTGGGCATAATCATTCTAACAGAACAGTGTGCACACCACCATGTGGGCACAATCATTCTAACAGTTCAGTGTGCACACCTCCATGTGGGCACACTCATTCTAACAGTTCAGTGTGCACATCTCCATGTGGACACACTCATTCTAACAGTTCAGTGTGCACACCTCCATGTGGACACACTCATTCTAACAGTTCAGTGTGCACACCTCCACAGGTATACACTCATTCTAAGAGTACAGTGTGCACACCTCCATGTGGACACATTCATTCTAACAGTTCAGTGTGCACACCTCCGTGTGGGCACAGTCATTCTAACAGTTCAGTGTGCACACCTCCATGTGGACACACTCATTCTAACAGTTCAGTGTGCACACCTCCATGTGGACAGACTTATTCTAACAGTTCAGTGTGCACACCACCATGTGGGCACAATCATTCTAACAGTTCAGTGTGCACACCTCCATGTGGGCACACTCATTCTAACAGTTCAGTGTGCACATCTCCATGTGGACACACTCATTCTAACAGTTCAGTGTGCACACCTCCATGTGGACACACTCATTCTAACAGTTCAGTGTGCACACCTCCACAGGTATACACTCATTCTAAGAGTACAGTGTGCACACCTCCATGTGGACACATTCATTCTAACAGTTCAGTGTGCACACCTCCATGTGGGCACAGTCATTCTAACAGTTCAGTGTGCACACCTCCATGTGGACACACTCATTCTAACAGTTCAGTGTGCACACCTCCATGTGGACACACTCATTCTAACAGTTCAGTGTGCACACCTCCATGTGGGCACACTCATTCTAACAGTTCAGTGTGCACACTTCCATGTGGACACACTCATTCTAACAGTTCAGGGTGCACAACTCCATGTGGACACACTCAATCTAACAGTTCAGTGTACACACCTCCATGTGGACACACTCATTCTAACAGTTCAGTGTGCACACCTCCATGTGGATACACTCATTCTCACAGTTCAGTGTGCACACCTCCATGTGGGCACACTCATTCTAACAGTTTAGTGTGCACACCTCCATGTGGACACACTCATTCTAACAGTTCAGTGTGCACACCTCCATGTGGACACACTCATTCTAACAGTTCAGTGTGCACACCTCCATGTGGACACACTCATTCTAACAGTTCAGTGTACACAACTCCATGTGGGCACACTCATTCTAACAGTTCAGTGTGCACACCTCCATGTGGGCACACTCATTCTAACAGTTCAGTGTGCTCACCTCCATGTTGACACACTCATTCTAACAGTTCAGTGTGCACACCTCAATGTGGACAGATTCTAACAGTTCAGTGTGCACACCTCCATGTGGACACACTCATTCTAACAGTTCAGTGTGCACACCTCCATGTGGACAGATTCTAACAATTCAGTGTGCACACCTCCATGTGGACACACTCATTCTAACAGTTCAGTGTGCACACCTCCATGTGGACAGATTCTAACAGTTCAGTGTGCACACCTCCATGTGGACACACTCATTCTAACAGTTCAGTGTGCACACCTCCATGTGGACACACTCATTCTAACAGTTCAGTGTGCACACCTCAATGTGGACAGATTCTAACAGTTCAGTGTGCACACCTCCATGTGGACACACTCATTCTAACAGTTCAGTGTGCACACCTCCATGTGGGCATACTCATTCTAACAGAACAGTGTGCACACCACCATGTGGGCACACTCATTCTAACAGTTCAGTGTGCACACCTCCATGTGGGCACACTCATTCTAACAGTTCAGTGTGCACACCTCCATGTGGACACACTCATTCTAACAGTTCAGTGTGCACACCTCCATGTGGACACACTCATTCTAACAGTTCAGTGTGCACACCTCCATGTGGGCACAATCATTCTAACAGTTCAGTGTGCACATCTCCATGTGGACACACTCATTCTAACAGTTCAGTGTGCACACCTCCATGTGGACACAGTCATTCTAACAGTTTAGTGTGCACAACTCCATGTGGACACACTCATTCTAACAGTTCAGTGTGCACACCTCCATGTGGGCACACTCATTCTAACAGTTCAGTGTGCACACTTCCATGTGGACACACTCATTCTAACAGTTCAGGGTGCACACCTCCAGGTGGGCACACTCATTCTAACATTTCAGTGTGCACACCTCCATGTTGACACACTCATTCTAACAGTTCAGTGTGCACACCTCATTGTGGACAGATTCTAACAGTTCAGTGTGCACACCTCCATGTGGGCACACTCATTGTAACAGTTCAGTGTGCACACCTCCATGTGGACACACTCATTCTAACAGTTCAGTGTGCACACCTCCATGTGGACACACTCATTCTAACAGTTCAGTGTGCACACCTCCATGTGGACACACTCAATCTAACAGTTCAGTGTGCACATCTCCATGTGGACACACTCATTCTAACAGTTCAGTGTGCACACCTCCACATGGATACTCTCATTCTAACAATACAGTGTGCAAACCTCCATGTGACACACTCATTCTAACAGTTCAGTGTGCATACCTCCACAGGGACACACTCATTCTAACAGTTCAGTGTGTACACCTCCATGTGGGCACACTCATTCTAACAGTTCAGTGTGCACACCTCCATGTGGACACACTCATTCTAACAGTTCAGTGTGCACACCTCCATGTGGACACACTCATTCTAACATTTCAGTATGAACACATCCATGTGGACACACTCAATCTAACAGTTCAGTGTACACACTTCCATGTGGACACACTCATTCTAACAGTTCAGTGTGCACACCTCCATGTGGATACACTCATTCTAACAATACAGTGTGCACACCTCCATGTGGACATATTCTAACAGTTCAGTGTGCACACAAACATGTGGGCACACTCATTCTAACAGTTCAGTGTGCACACCTCCATGTGGACACACTCATTCTAACAGTTCAGTGTGCACACCTCCATGTGGGCACACTCATTCTAACAGTTCAGTGTGCACACCTCCATGTGGACACACTCATTCTAACAGTTCAGTGTGCACACCTCCATGTGGACACACTCATTCTAACAGTTCAGTGTGCACACCTCCACAGGGACACACTCATTCTAACAGTTCAGTGTGCACACCTCCATGTGGACACACTCATTCTATCAGTTCAGTGTGCACACCTCCATGTGGACACACTCATTCTAACAGTTCAGTGTGCACACCTCCATGTGGGCACAGTCATTCTAACAGTTCAGTGTGCACACCTCCATGTGGACACACTCATTCTAACAGTTCAGTGTGCACACCTCCATGTGGACAGACTTATTCTAACAGTTCAGTGTGCACACCACCATGTGGGCACAATCATTCTAACAGTTCAGTGTGCACACCTCCATGTGGGCACACTCATTCTAACAGTTCAGTGTGCACATCTCCATGTGGACACACTCATTCTAACAGTTCAGTGTGCACACCTCCATGTGGACACACTCATTCTAACAGTTCAGTGTGCACACCTCCAGGTATACACTCATTCTAAGAGTACAGTGTGCACACCTCCATGTGGACACATTCATTCTAACAGTTCAGTGTGCACACCTCCATGTGGGCACAGTCATTCTAACAGTTCAGTGTGCACACCTCCATGTGGACACACTCATTCTAACAGTTCAGTGTGCACACCTCCATGTGGACACACTCATTCTAACAGTTCAGTGTGCACACCTCCATGTGGGCACACTCATTCTAACAGTTCAGTGTGCACACTTCCATGTGGACACACTCATTCTAACAGTTCAGGGTGCACAACTCCATGTGGACACACTCAATCTAACAGTTCAGTGTACACACCTCCATGTGGACACACTCATTCTAACAGTTCAGTGTGCACACCTCCATGTGGATACACTCATTCTCACAGTTCAGTGTGCACACCTCCATGTGGGCACACTCATTCTAACAGTTTAGTGTGCACACCTCCATGTGGACACACTCATTCTAACAGTTCAGTGTGCACACCTCCATGTGGACACACTCATTCTAACAGTTCAGTGTGCACACCTCCATGTGGACACACTCATTCTAACAGTTCAGTGTACACAACTCCATGTGGGCACACTCATTCTAACAGTTCAGTGTGCACACCTCCATGTGGGCACACTCATTCTAACAGTTCAGTGTGCTCACCTCCATGTTGACACACTCATTCTAACAGTTCAGTGTGCACACCTCAATGTGGACAGATTCTAACAGTTCAGTGTGCACACCTCCATGTGGACACACTCATTCTAACAGTTCAGTGTGCACACCTCCATGTGGGCATACTCATTCTAACAGAACATTGTGCACACCACCATGTGGGCACACTCATTCTAACAGTTCAGTGTGCACACCTCCATATGGGCACACTCATTCTAACAGTTCAGTGTGCACACCTCCATGTGGACACACTCATTCTAACAGTTCAGTGTGCACACTTCCATGTGGACACACTCATTCTAACAGTTCAGTGTGCACACCTCCATGTGGGCACAATCATTCTAACAGTTCAGTGTGCACATCTCCATGTGGACACACTCATTCTAACAGTTCAGTGTGCACACCTCCATGTGGACACAGTCATTCTAACAGTTTAGTGTGCACAACTCCATGTGGACACACTCATTCTAACAGTTCAGTGTGCACACCTCCATGTGGGCACACTCATTCTAACAGTTCAGTGTGCACACTTCCATGTGGACACACTCATTCTAACAGTTCAGGGTGCACACCTCCAGGTGGGCACACTCATTCTAACATTTCAGTGTGCACACCTCCATGTTGACACACTCATTCTAACAGTTCAGTGTGCACACCTCATTGTGGACAGATTCTAACAGTTCAGTGTGCACACCTCCATGTGGGCACACTCATTGTAACAGTTCAGTGTGCACACCTCCATGTGGACACACTCATTCTAACAGTTCAGTGTGCACACCTCCATGTGGACACACTCATTCTAACAGTTCAGTGTGCACACCTCCATGTGGACACACTCATTCTAACAGTTCAGTGTGCACACCTCCATGTGGACACACTCAATCTAACAGTTCAGTGTACACATCTCCATGTGGACACACTCATTCTAACAGTTCAGTGTGCACACCTCCACATGGATACTCTCATTCTAACAATACAGTGTGCAAACCTCCATGTGACACACTCATTCTAACAGTTCAGTGTGCATACCTCCACAGGGACACACTCATTCTAACAGTTCAGTGTGTACACCTCCATGTGGGCACACTCATTCTAACAGTTCAGTGTGCACACCTCCATGTGGACACACTCATTCTAACAGTTCAGTGTGCACACCTCCATGTGGACACACTCATTCTAACATTTCAGTATGAACACATCCATGTGGACACACTCAATCTAACAGTTCAGTGTACACACTTCCATGTGGACACACTCATTCTAACAGTTCAGTGTGCACACCTCCATGTGGATACACTCATTCTAACAATACAGTGTGCACACCTCCATGTGGACATATTCTAACAGTTCAGTGTGCACACAAACATGTGGGCACACTCATTCTAACAGTTCAGTGTGCACACCTCCATGTGGACACACTCATTCTAACAGTTCAGTGTGCACACCTCCATGTGGGCACACTCATTCTAACAGTTCAGTGTGCACACCTCCATGTGGACACACTCATTCTAACAGTTCAGTGTGCACACCTCCATGTGGACACACTCATTCTAACAGTTCAGTGTGCACACCTCCACAGGGACACACTCATTCTAACAGTTCAGTGTGCACACCTCCATGTGGACACACTCATTCTATCAGTTCAGTGTGCACACCTCCATGTGGGCACACTCATTCTAACAGTTCAGTGTGCACACCTCCATGTGGACACACTCATTCTAACAGTTCAGTGTGCACACCTCCATGTGGACACACTCATTCTAACAGTTCAGTGTGCACAACTCCATGTGGGCACACTCATTCTAACAGTTCAGTGTGCACACCTCCATGTGGGCACACTCATTCTAACAGTTCAGTGTGCACACTTCCATGTGGACACACTCAATCTAACAGTTCAGTGTACACACCTCCATGTGGACACACTCATTCTAACATTTCAGTGTGCACACCTCCATGTGGACACACTCAATCTAACAGTTCAGTGTACACACTTCCATGTGGACACACTCATTCTAACAGTTCAGTGTGCACACCTACATGTGGATACACTCATTCTAACAATACTGTGTACACACCTCCATGTGGACATATTCTAACAGTTCAGTGTGCACACAAACATGTGGGCACACTCATTCTAACAGTTCAGTGTGCACACCTCCATTTGGACACACTCATTCTAACAGTTCAGTGTGCACACCTCCATGTGGGCACACTCATTCTAACAGTTCAGTGTGCACACCTCCATGTGGGCACACTCATTCTAACAGTTCAGTGTGCACACCTCCATGTGGACACACTCATTCTAACAGTTCAGTGTGCACACCTCCATGTGGACACACTCATTCTAACAGTTCAGTGTGCACACCTCCATATGGACACACTCATTCTAACAGTTCAGTGTGCACACCTCCATGTGGACACACTCATTCTAACAATACACTGTGCACACATCCATGTGGACATATTCTAACAGTTCAGTGTGCACAACTCCATGTGGACACACTTATTCTAACAGTGCAGTGTGCACACCTCCATGTGGACACACTCATTCTAACAGTTCACTGTGCACATCTCCACAGGGATATACTAATTCTAACAGTTCAGAGTGCACACCTCCATGTGGACACACTCATTCTAACAGTTCTGTGTGCACACCTCCATGTGGACACACTCATTCTAACAGTTCAGTGTGCACACCTCCATGTGGGCATAATCATTCTAACAGAACAGTGTGCACACCACCATGTGGGCACAATCATTCTAACAGTTCAGTGTGCACACCTCCATGTGGGCACACTCATTCTAACAGTTCAGTGTGCACATCTCCATGTGGACACACTCATTCTAACAGTTCAGTGTGCACACCTCCATGTGGACACACTCATTCTAACAGTTCAGTGTGCACACCTCCACAAGTATACACTCATTCTAAGAGTACAGTGTGCACACCTCCATGTGGACACATTCATTCTAACAGTTCAGTGTGCACACCTCCATGTGGGCACAGTCATTCTAACAGTTCAGTGTGCACACCTCCATGTGGACACACTCATTCTAACAGTTCAGTGTACACAACTCCATGTGGGCACACTCATTCTAACAGTTCAGTGTGCACACCTCCAGGTGGGCACACTCATTCTAACAGTTCAGTGTGCTCACCTCCATGTTGACACACTCATTCTAACAGTTCAGTGTGCACACCTCAATGAGGACAGATTCTAACAGTTCAGTGTGCACACCTCCATGTGGACACACTCATTCTAACAGTTCAGTGTGCACACCTCCATGTGGGCATACTCATTCTAACAGAACAGTGTGCACACCACCATGTGGGCACACTCATTCTAACAGTTCAGTGTGCACACCTCCATGTGGACACACTCATTGTAACAGTTCAGTGTGCACACCTCCATGTGGACACACTCATTCTAACAGTTCAGTGTGCACACCTCCATGTGGACACACTCATTCTAACAGTTCAGTGTGCACACCTCCATGTGGACACACTCATTCTAACAGTTCAGTGTGCACACCTCCATGTGGACACACTCAATCTAACAGTTCAGTGTACACATCTCCATGTGGACACACTCATTCTAACAGTTCAGTGTGCACACCTCCACATGGATACTCTCATTCTAACAATACAGTGTGCAAACCTCCATGTGACACACTCATTCTAACAGTTCAGTGTGCACACCTCCACAGGGACACACTCATTCTAACAGTTCAGTGTGTACACCTCCATGTGGGCACACTCATTCTAACAGTTCAGTGTGCACACCTCCATGTGGACACACTCATTCTAACAGTTCAGTGTGCACACCTCCATGTGGACACACTCATTCTAACATTTCAGTATGAACACATCCATGTGGACACACTCAATCTAACAGTTCAGTGTACACACTTCCATGTGGACACACTCATTCTAACAGTTCAGTGTGCACACCTCCATGTGGATACACTCATTCTAACAATACAGTGTGCACACCTCCATGTGGACATATTCTAACAGTTCAGTGTGCACACAAACATGTGGGCACACTCATTCTAACAGTTCAGTGTGCACACCTCCATGTGGACACACTCATTCTAACAGTTCAGTGTGCACACCTCCATGTGGGCACACTCATTCTAACAGTTCAGTGTGCACACCTCCATGTGGACACACTCATTCTAACAGTTCAGTGTGCACACCTCCATGTGGACACACTCATTCTAACAGTTCAGTGTGCACACCTCCACAGGGACACACTCATTCTAACAGTTCAGTGTGCACACCTCCATGTGGACACACTCATTCTATCAGTTCAGTGTGCACACCTCCATGTGGGCACACTCATTCTAACAGTTCAGTGTGCACACCTCCATGTGGACACACTCATTCTAACAGTTCAGTGTGCACACCTCCATGTGGACACACTCATTCTAACAGTTCAGTGTGCACAACTCCATGTGGGCACACTCATTCTAACAGTTCAGTGTGCACACCTCCATGTGGGCACACTCATTCTAACAGTTCAGTGTGCACACTTCCATGTGGACACACTCAATCTAACAGTTCAGTGTACCACACCTCCATGTGGACACACTCATTCTAACATTTCAGTGTGCACACCTCCATGTGGACACACTCAACTCTAACAGTTCAGTGTACACACTTCCATGTGGGACACACTCATTCTAACAGTTCAGTGTGCACACCTACATGTGGATACACTCATTCTAACAATACTGTGTACACACCTCCATGTGGACATATTCTAACAGTTCAGTGTGCACACCTCCATGTGGGCATACTCATTCTAACAGAACAGTGTGCACACCACCATGTGGGCACACTCATTCTAACAGTTCAGTGTGCACACCTCCATGTGGACACACTCATTGTAACAGTTCAGTGTGCACACCTCCATGTGGACACACTCATTCTAACAGTTCAGTGTGCACACCTCCATGTGGACACACTCATTCTAACAGTTCAGTGTGCACACCTCCATGTGGACACAACTCATTCTAACAGTTCAGTGTGCACACCTCCATGTGGACACACTCAATCTAACAGTTCAGTGTACACATCTCCATGTGGACACACTCATTCTAACAGTTCAGTGTGCACACCTCCACATGGATACTCTCATTCTAACAATACAGTGTGCAAACCTCCATGTGACACACTCATTCTAACAGTTCAGTGTGCACACCTCCACAGGGACACACTCATTCTAACAGTTCAGTGTGTACACCTCCATGTGGGCACACTCATTCTAACAGTTCAGTGTGCACACCTCCATGTGGACACACTCATTCTAACAGTTCAGTGTGCACACCTCCATGTGGACACACTCATTCTAACATTTCAGTATGAACACATCCATGTGGACACACTCAATCTAACAGTTCAGTGTACACACTTCCATGTGGACACACTCATTCTAACAGTTCAGTGTGCACACCTCCATGTGGATACCCTCATTCTAACAATACAGTGTGCACACCTCCATGTGGACATATTCTAACAGTTCAGTGTGCACACAAACATGTGGGGCACACTCATTCTAACAGTTCAGTGTGCACACCTCCATGTGGACACACTCATTCTAACAGTTCAGTGTGCACACCTCCATGTGGGCACACTCATTCTAACAGTTCAGTGTGCACACCTCCATGTGGACACACTCATTCTAACAGTTCAGTGTGCACACCTCCATGTGGACACACTCATTCTAACAGTTCAGTGTGCACACCTCCACAGGGACACACTCATTCTAACAGTTCAGTGTGCACACCTCCATGTGGACACACTCATTCTATCAGTTCAGTGTGCACACCTCCATGTGGGCACACTCATTCTAACAGTTCAGTGTGCACACCTCCATGTGGACACACTCATTCTAACAGTTCAGTGTGCACACCTCCATGTGGACACACTCATTCTAACAGTTCAGTGTGCACAACTCCATGTGGGCACACTCATTCTAACAGTTCAGTGTGCACACCTCCATGTGGGCACACTCATTCTAACAGTTCAGTGTGCACACTTCCATGTGGACACACTCAATCTAACAGTTCAGTGTACACACCTCCATGTGGACACACTCATTCTAACATTTCAGTGTGCACACCTCCATGTGGACACACTCAATCTAACAGTTCAGTGTACACACTTCCATGTGGACACACTCATTCTAACAGTTCAGTGTGCACACCTACATGTGGATACACTCATTCTAACAATACTGTGTACACACCTCCATGTGGACATATTCTAACAGTTCAGTGTGCACACAAACATGTGGGCACACTCATTCTAACAGTTCAGTGTGCACACCTCCATTTGGACACACTCATTCTAACAGTTCAGTGTGCACACCTCCATGTGGGCACACTCATTCTAACAGTTCAGTGTGCACACCTCCATGTGGACACACTCATTCTAACAGTTCAGTGTGCACACCTCCATGTGGACACACTCATTCTAACAGTTCAGTGTGCACACCTCCATGTGGACACACTCATTCTAACAGTTCAGTGTGCACACCTCCATGTGGACACACTCATTCTAACAATACACTGTGCACACATCCATGTGGACATATTCTAACAGTTCAGTGTGCACACCTCCATGTGGACACACTTATTCTAACAGTTCAGTGTGCACACCTCCATGTGGACACACTCATTCTAACAGTTCACTGTGCACATCTCCACAGGGATACACTAATTCTAACAGTTCAGAGTGCACACCTCCATGTGGACACACTCATTCTAACAGTTCTGTGTGCACACCTCCATGTGGACACACTCATTCTAACAGTTCAGTGTGCACACCTCCATGTGGGCATAATCATTCTAACAGAACAGTGTGCACACCACCATGTGGGCACAATCATTCTAACAGTTCAGTGTGCACACCTCCATGTGGGCACACTCATTCTAACAGTTCAGTGTGCACATCTCCATGTGGACACACTCATTCTAACAGTTCAGTGTGCACACCTCCACAAGTATACACTCATTCTAAGAGTACAGTGTGCACACCTCCATGTGGACACATTCATTCTAACAGTTCAGTGTGCACACCTCCATGTGGGCACAGTCATTCTAACAGTTCAGTGTGCACACCTCCATGTGGACACACTCATTCTAACAGTTCAATGTACACAACTCCATGTGGGCACACTCATTCTAACAGTTCAGTGTGCACACCTCCATGTGGGCACACTCATTCTAACAGTTCAGTGTGCTCACCTCCATGTTGACACACTCATTCTAACAGTTCAGTGTGCACACCTCAATGAGGACAGATTCTAACAGTTCAGTGTGCACACCTCCATGTGGACACACTCATTCTAACAGTTCAGTGTGCACACCTCCATGTGGGCATACTCATTCTAACAGAACAGTGTGCACACCACCATGTGGGCACACTCATTCTAACAGTTCAGTGTGCACACCTCCATGTGGGCACACTCATTCTAACAGTTCAGTGTGCACACCTCCATGTGGACACACTCATTCTAACAGTTCAGTGTGCACACCTCCATGTGGACACACTCATTCTAACAGTTCAGTGTGCACACCTCCACAGGGATACACTCATTCTAACAGTTCAGTGTGCACACCTCCATGTGGACACACTCATTCTAACAGTTCAGTGTGCACACCTCCATGTGGGCACAATCATTCTAACAGTTCAGTGTGCACACCTCCATGTGGACACACTCATTCTAACAGTTCAGTGTGCACACCTCCATGTGGGCACACTCATTCTAACAGTTCAGTGTGCACACCTCCATGTGGACACACTCATTCTAACAGTTCAGTGTGGACAATTCCATGTGGACACACTCATTCTAACAGTTCAGTGTGCACACCTCCATGTGGACACACTCAATCTAACAGTTCAGTGTGCACACCTCCATGTTGACACACTCATTCTAACAGTTCAGTGTGCACACCTCCATGTGGGCACAATCATTCTAACAGTTCAGTGTGCACATCTCCATGTGGACACACTCATTCTAACAGTTCAGTGTGCACACCTCCATGTGGACACAGTCATTCTAACAGTTTAGTGTGCACAACTCCATGTGGACACACTCATTCTAACAGTTCAGTGTGCACACCTCCATGTGGGCACACTCATTCTAACAGTTCAGTGTGCACACTTCCATGTGGACCCACTCATTCTAACAGTTCAGGGTGCACACCTCCAGGTGGGCACACTCATTCTAACATTTCAGTGTGCACACCTCCATGTTGACACACTCATTCTAACAGTTCAGTGTGCACACCTCATTGTGGACAGATTCTAACAGTTCAGTGTGCACACCTCCATGTGGGCACACTCATTCTAACAGTTCAGTGTGCACACCTCCATGTGGACACACGCATTCTAACAGTTCAGTGTGCACACCTCCATGTGGACACACTCATTCTAACAGTTCAGTGTGCACACCTCCATGTGGACACACTCATTCTAACAGTTCAGTGTGCACACCTCCATGTGGACACACTCAATCTAACAGTTCAGTGTACACATCTCCATGTGGACACACTCATTCTAACAGTTCAGTGTGCACACCTCCACGTGGATACTCTCATTCTAACAATACAGTGTGCAAACCTCCATGTGACACACCCATTCTAACAGTTCAGTGTGCACACCTCCACAGGGACACACTCATTCTAACAGTTCAGTGTGTACACCTCCATGTGGGCACACTCATTCTAACAGTTCAGTGTGCACACCTCCATGTGGACACACTCATTCTAACAGTTCAGTGTGCACACCTCCATGTGGACACACTCATTCTAACAGTTCAGTGTGCACACCTCCATGTGGACACACTCATTCTAACAGTTCAGTGTGCACACCTCCATGTGGACACACTCATTCTAACATTTCAGTGTGCACACCTCCATGAGGACACACTCATTCTAACAGTTCAGTGTGCACACCTCCATGTGGACACACTCATTCTAACAGTTCAGTGTGCACACCTCCATGTGGACACACTCATTCTAACAGTTCAGTGTGCACACCTCCATGTGGACACACTCATTCTAACAGTTCAGTGTGCACACCTCCATGTGGACACACTCATTCTAACAGTTCAGTGTGCACACTTCCATGTGGAAACACTCATTCTAACAGTTCAGTGTGCACACCTCCATGTGGACACACTCAATCTAACAGTTCAGTGTACACACCTCCATGTGGACACACTCATTCTAACAGTTCAGTGTGCACACCTCCATGTGGATACACTCATTCTAACAATACAGTGTGCACACCTCCATGTGGACACACTCATTCTAACAGTTCAGTGTGCACACCTCCATGTGGACACACTCATTCTTACAGTTCAGTGTGCACACTTCCATGTGGACACACTCATTCTAACAGTTCAGTGTGCACACCTCCATGTGGACACACTCATTCTAACAGTTCAGTGTGCACACCTCCACAGGTATACACTCATTCTAAGAGTTCAGTGTGCATACCTCCATGTGGACACATTCATTCTAACAGTTCAGTGTGCACACCTCCATGTGGGCACAGTCATTCTAACAGTTCAGTGTGCACACCTCCATGTGGACACACTCATTCTAACAGTTAAGTGTGCACACCTCCATGTGGACACACTCATTCTAACAGTTCAGTGTGCACACCTCCATGTGGACACACTCATTCTAACAGTTCAGTGTGCACACCTCCATGTGGACACACTCATTCTAACAATAAAGTGTGCACACCTCCATGTGGACATATTCTAACATTTCAGTGTGCACACCTCCATGTGGACACACTCATTCTAATAGTTCAGTGTGCACACCTCCATGTGGACACACTCATTCTAACAGTTCACTGTGCACATCTCCACAGGGATACACTAATTCTAACAGTTCAGTGTGCACACCTCCATGTGGACACACTCAATCTAACAGTTCAGTGTGCACACCTCCATGTGGGCACACTCATTCTAACAGTTCAGTGTGCACACTTCCATGTGGACACACTCATTCTAACAGTTCAGGGTGCACAACTCCATGTGGACACACTCAATCTAACAGTTCAGTGTACACACCTCCATGTGGACACACTCATTCTAACAGTTCAGTGTGCACACCTCCAAGTGGATACACTCATTCTCACAGTTCAGTGTGCACACCTCCATGTGGGCACACTCATTCTAACAGTTTAGTGTGCACACCTCCATGTGGACACACTCATTCTACCAGTTCAGTGTGCACACCTCCATGTGGACACACTCATTCTAACAGTTCAGTGTGCACACCTCCATGTGGACACACTCATTCTAACAGTTCAGTGTACACAACTCCATGTGGGCACACTCATTCTAACAGTTCAGTGTGCACACCTCCATGTGGGCACACTCATTCTAACAGTTCAGTGTGCTCACCTCCATGTTGACACACTCATTCTAACAGTTCAGTGTGCACACCTCAATGTGGACAGATTCTAACAGTTCAGTGTGCACACCTCCATGTGGACACACTCATTCTAACAGTTCAGTGTGCACACCTCCATGTGGGCATACTCATTCTAACAGAACAGTGTGCACACCACCATGTGGGCACACTCATTCTAACAGTTCAGTGTGCACACCTCCATGTGGGCACACTCATTCTAACAGTTCAGTGTGCACACCTCCATGTGGACACACTCATTCTAACAGTTCAGTGTGCACACCTCCATGTGGACACACTCATTCTAACAGTTCAGTGTGCACACCTCCACAGGGATACACTCATTCTAACAGTTGAGTGTGCACACCTCCATGTGGACACACTCATTCTAACAGTTCAGTGTGCACACCTCCATGTGGGCACAATCATTCTAACAGTTCAGTGTGCACATGTCCATGTGGACACACTCATTCTAACAGTTCAGTGTGCACACCTCCATGTGGACACACTCATTCTAACAGTTCAGTGTGCACACCTCCATGTGGGCACACTCATTCTACCAGTTCAGTGTGCACACTTCCATGTGGACACACTCATTCTAACAGTTCAGTGTGCACACCTCTATGTGGAAACACTCAATCTAACAGTTCAGTGTACACCCCTCCATGTGGACACACTCATTCTAAGAGTTCAGTGTGCCCACCTCCAAGTGGATACACTCATTCTAACAATACAGTGTGCACACCTCCATGTGGACACACTCATTCTAACAGTTCAGTGTGCACACCTCCATGTGGGCACACTCATTCTAACAGTTCAGTGTGCACACCTCCATGTGGGCACACTCATTCTAACAGTTCAGTGTGCTCACCTCCATGTTGACACACTCATTCTAACAGTTCAGTGTTCACACCTCAATGTGGACAGATTCTAACAGTTCAGTGTGCACACCTCCATGTGGACACACTCATTCTAACAGTTCAGTGTGCACACCTCCATGTGGGCATACTCATTCTAACAGAACAGTGTGCACACCACCATGTGGGCACACTCATTCTAACAGTTCAGTGTGCACACCTCCATGTGGGCACACTCATTCTACAGTTCAGTGTGCACACCTCCATGTGGACACACTCATTCTAACAGTTCAGTGTGCACACCTCCATGTGGACACACTCATTCTAACAGTTCAGTGTGCACACCTCCACAGGGATACACTCATTCTAACAGTTGAGTGTGCACACCTCCATGTGGACACACTCATTCTAACAGTTCAGTGTGCACACCTCCATGTGGGCACAATCATTCTAACAGTTCAGTGTGCACATCTCCATGTGGACACACTCATTCTAACAGTTCAGTGTGCACACCTCCATGTGGACACACTCATTCTAACAGTTCAGTGTGCACACCTCCATGTGGGCACACTCATTCTACCAGTTCAGTGTGCACACTTCCATGTGGACACACTCATTCTAACAGTTCAGTGTGCACACCTCTATGTGGAAACACTCAATCTAACAGTTCAGTGTACACCCCTCCATGTGGACACACTCATTCTAAGAGTTCAGTGTGCACACCTCCAAGTGGATACACTCATTCTAACAATACAGTGTGCACACCTCCATGTGGACACACTCATTCTAACAGTTCAGTGTGCACACCTCCATGTGGGCACACTCATTCTAACAGTTCAGTGTGCACACCTCCATGTGGACACACTCATTCTAACAGTTCAGTGTGCACACCTCCATGTGGACACACTCATTCTAACAGTTCAGTGTGGACCACTTCCATGTGGACACACTCATTCTAACAGTTCAGTGTGCACACCTCCATGTGGACACACTCAATCTAACAGTTCAGTGTACACACCTCCATGTGGACACACTCATTCTAACAGTTCAGTGTGCACACCTCCACGTGGATACTCTCATTCTAACAATACAGTGTGCAAACCTCCATGTGACACACTCATTCTAACAGTTCAGTGTGCACACCTCCACAGGGACACACTCATTCTAACAGTTCAGTGTGCACACCTCCATGTGGGCACACTCATTCTAACAGTTCATTGTGCACACCTCCATGTGGGCACACTCATTCTAACAGTTCAGTGTGCACACCTCCATGTTGACACACTCATTCTAACAGTTCAGTGTGCACACCTCCATGTGGGCACAATCATTCTAACAGTTCAGTGTGCACATCTCCATGTGGACACACTCATTCTAACAGTTCAGTGTGCACACCTCCATGTGGACACAGTCATTCTAACAGTTTAGTGTGCACAACTCCATGTGGACCCACTCATTCTAACAGTTCAGTGTGCACACATCCATGTGGGCACCCTCATTCTAACAGTTCAGTGTGCACACTTCCATGTGGACACACTCATTCTAACAGTTCAGGGTGCACACCTCCATGTGGGCACACTCATTCTAACATTTCAGTGTGCACACCTCCATGTTGACACACTCATTCTAACAGTTCAGTGTGCACACCTCATTGTGGACAGATTCTACAGTTCAGTGTGCACACCTCCATGTGGGCACACTCATTCTAACAGTTCAGTGTGCACACCTCCATGTGGACACACTCATTCTAACAGTTCAGTGTGCACACCTCAATGTGGACACACTCATTCTACAGTTCAGTGTGCACACCTCCATGTGGGCACACTCATTCTAACAGTTCAGTGTGCACACCTCCATGTGGGCACACTCATTCTAACAGTTCAGTGTGCACACCTCCATGTGGACACACTCATTCTAAGAGTTCAGTGTGCACACCTCCATGTGGACACACTCATTCTAACAGTTCAGTGTGCACACCTCCATGTGGACACACTCATTCTAACAGTTCAGTGTGCACACCTCCATGTGGACACACTCATTCTAACAGTTCAGTGTGCACACTTCCATGTGGACACACTCATTCTAACAGTTCAGTGTGCACACCTCCATGTGGACACACTCAATCTAACCAGTTCAGTGTACACACCTCCATGTGGACACACTTATTCTAACAGTTCAGTGTGCACACCTCTATGTGGGCACAATCATTCTAACAGTTCAGTGTGCACATCTCCATGTGGACACACTCATTCTAACAGTTGAGTGTGCACACCTCATGTGGACACACTCATTCTAACAGTTCAGTGTGCACACCTCCATTATGGGCACAATCATTCTAACAGTTCAGTGTGCACATCTCCATGTGGACATACTCATTCTAACAGTTCAGTGTGCACACCTCCATGTGGACACACTCATTCTAACAGTTCAGTGTGCACACCTCCATGTGGGCACACTCATTCTACCAGTTCAGTGTGCACACTTCCATGTGGACACACTCATTCTAACAGTTCAGTGTGCACACCTCTATGTGGAAACACTCAATCTAACAGTTCAGTGTACACCCCTCCATGTGGACACACTCATTCTAAGAGTTCAGTGTGCACACCTCCAAGTGGATACACTCATTCTAACAATACAGTGTGCACACCTCCATGTGGACACACTCATTCTAACAGTTCAGTGTGCACACCTCCATGTGGGCACACTCATTCTAACAGTTCAGTGTGCACACCTCCATGTGGACACACTCATTCTAACAGTTCAGTGTGCACACCTCCATGTGGACACACTCATTCTAACAGTTCAGTGTGGACACTTCCATGTGGACACACTCATTCTAACAGTTCAGTGTGCACACCTCCATGTGGACACACTCAATCTAACAGTTCAGTGTACACACCTCCATGTGGACACACTCATTCTAAAAGTTCAGTGTGCACACCTCCACGTGTATACTCTCATTCTAACAATACAGTGTGCACACCTCCATGTGGACACACTCATTCTAACAGTTCAGTGTGCACACCTCCACAGGGACACACTCATTCTAACAGTTCAGTGTGCACAACTCCATGTGGGCACACTAATTCTAACAGTTCAGTGTGCACACCTCCATGTGGACACACTCATTCTAACAGTTTACTGCTCACATCTCCACAGGGATACACTAATTCTAACAGTTCAGTGTGCACACCTCCATGTGGACACACTCATTCTAACAGTTCACTGTGCAAATCTCCACAGGGATACACTAATTCTAACAGTTCAGTGTGCACACCTCCATGTGGACACACTCAATCTAACAGTTCACTGTGCACATCTCCACAGGGATACACTCATTCTAACAGTTCAGTGTGCACACCTCCATGTGGATACACTCATTCTCACAGTTCAGTGTGCACACCTCCAGGTGAGCACACTCATTCTAACAGTTCAGTGTGCACACCTCCATGTTAACACACTCATTCTAACAGTTCAGTGTGCACACCTCCATGTGGACACACTCATTCTAACAGTTCAGTGTGCACACCTCCATGTGGACACACTCATTCTAACAGTTCAGTGTGCACATCTCCACAGGGATACACTAATTCTAACAGTTCAGTGTGCACACCTCCACAGGGACACACTCATTCTAACAGTTCAGTGTGCACACCTCCATGTGGACACACTCATTCTAACAGTTCAGTGTGCACACCTCCATGTGGACACAGTCATTCTAACAGTTCAGTGTGCACACCTCCATGTGGGCACACTCATTCTAACAGTTCAGTGTGCACACCTCCATTTTGACACACTCATTCTACCAGTTCAGTGTGCACACCTCAATGTGGACAGATTCTAACAGTTCAGTGTGCACACCTCCATGTGGACACACTCATTCTAACAGTTCAGTGTGCACACCTCCATGTGGACACACTCATTCTAACAGTTCAGTGTGCACACTTCCATGTGGACACACTCATTCTAACAGTTCAGTGTGCACACCTCCATGTGGACACACTCAATCTAATAGTTCAGTGTACACACCTCCATGTGGACACACTCATTCTAACAGTTCAGTGTGCACACCTCCATGTGGATACACTCATTCTAACAATACAGTGTGCACACCTCCATGTGGACACACTCATTCTAACAGTTCAGTGTGCACACCTCCATGTGGACACACTCATTCTAACAGTTCAGTGTGCACACCTCCATGTGGACACACTCATTCTAACAGTTCAGTGTGCACACCTCCACAGGTATACACTCATTCTAACAGTTCAGTGTGCACACCTCCATGTGGACACACTCATTCTAACAGTTCAGTGTGCACACCTCCATGTGGGCACACTCATTCTAACAGTTCAGTGTGCACACCTCCATGTGGACACACTCATTCTAACAGTTCAGTGTGCACACCTAAATGTGGACACACTCATTCTAACATTTCAGTGTGCACACCTCCATGTGGACACACTCATTCTAACAATACAGTGTGCACACCTCCATGTGAACATATTCTAACAGTTCAGTGTGCACACCTCCATGTGGACACACTTATTCTAACAGTTCAGTGTGCACACCTCCATCTGGACACACTCATTCTAACAGTTCACTGTGCACATCTCCACAGGGATACACTAATTCTAACAGTTCAGGGTGCACACCTCCATGTGGACACACTCAATCTAACAGTTCAGTGTGCACACCTCCACAGGGACACACTCATTCTAACAGTTCAGTGTGCACACCTCCATGTGGACACAGTCATTCTAACAGTTCAGTGTGAAAATCTCCATGTGGACACAATCATTCTAACAGTTCAGTGTGCACACCTCCATGTGGATACACTCATTCTAACAGTTCAGTGTGCACACCTCCATGTGGACACACTCATTCTAACAGATCAGTGTGCACACCTCCATGTGGACACACTCATTCTAACAGTTCAGTGTGCACACCTCCATGTGGACACACTCATTCTAACAGTTCAGTGTGCACACCTCCATGTGGACACACTCATTCTAACAGTTCAGTGTGCACACCTCCATGTGGGCACACTCATTCTAACAGTTCAGTGTGCACACCTCCATGTGGGCACACTCAATCTAACAGTTCAGTGTACACACCTCCATGTGGACACACTCATTCTAACAGTTCAGTGTGCACACCTCCATGTGGACACACTCATTCTAACAGTTCAGTGTGCACACCTCCATGTGGACACACTCATTCTAACAGTTCAGTGTGCACACCTCCATGTGGACACACTCATTCTAACAATACAGTGTCCACACCTCCATGTTTACATATTTTAACAGTTCAGTCTGCACACCTCTATGTGGACACACTTATTCTAACAGTTCAGTGTGCACACCTCCATGTGGACACACTCATTCTAAGAGTTCACTGTGCACATCTCCACAGGGATACACTAATTCTAACAGTTCAGTGTGCACACCTCCATGTGGGCACACTCATTCTAACAGTTCAGTGTGCACACCTCCATGTGGATACACTCATTCAAACAATACAGTGTGCACACCTCCATGTGGACATATTCTAACAGTTCAGTGTGCACACAAACATGTGGGCACACTCATTCTAAAAGTAAAGTGTGCACACCTGCATGTGGACACACTCATTCTAACAGTTCAGTGTGCTCACATTCATGTGGGCACACTCATTCTAACAGTTCAGTGTGCACACCTCCATGTGGGCATACTCATTCTAACAGAACAGTGTGCACACCACCATGTGGGCACACTCATACTAACAGTTCAGTGTGCACACCTCCATGTGGACACAGTCATTCTAACAGTTCAGTGTGCACACCTCCATGTGGACACACTCATTCTAACAGTTCAGTGTGCACACCTCCATGTGGGCACACTCATTCTAACAGTTCAGTGTGCACACCTCCACAGGGACACACTCATTCTAACAGTTCAGTGTGTACACTTCCATGTGGACACACTCATTCGAACAGTTCAGTGTGCACACCTCCATGTGGGCACACTCATTCTAACAGTTCAGTGTGCTCACCTCCATGTGGACACGCTCATTCTAACAGTTCAGTGTGCACACCTCCATGTGGACACACTCATTCTAACAGTTCAGTGTGCACACCTCCATGTGTACACACTCACTCTAACAGTTCAGTGTGCACACCTCCATGTGGACACACTCATTCTAACAATACAGTGTGCACACCTCCATGTGGACATATTCTAACAGTTCAGTGTGCACACCTCCATGTGGACACACTCATTCTAACAGTTCAGTGTGCACACCTCCATGTGGACACACTCATTCTAACAGTTCAGTGTGCCCATCTCCACATGGTTACACTAATTCTAACAGTTCAGTGTGCACACCTCCATGTGGACACACTCATTCTAACAGTTCAGTGTGCACACCTCCATTTGGGCACACTCATTCTAACAGTTCAGTGGGCACACTTCCATGTGGACACACTCAATCTAACAGTTCAGTGTACACACCTCCATGTGGACACACTCATTCTAGCAGTTCAGTGTGCACACCTCCATGTGGACACACTCAATCTAACAGTTCAGTGTACACACTTCTATGTGGACACACTCATTCTAACAGTTCAGTGTGCACACCTCCATGTGGATACACTCATTCTTACAATACAGTGTGCACACCTCCATGTGGGCACACTCATTCTAACAGTTCAGTGTGCACACAAACATGTGGGCACACTCATTCTAAAAGTTCAGTGTGCACACCTCCATGTGGACACACTCATTCTAACAGTTCAGTGTGCACACCTCCATGTGGACAAACTCATTCTAACAGTTCAGTGTGCACACCTCCATGTGGGCACACTCATTCTAACAGTTCAGTGTGCACACCTCCATGTGGGCACACTCATTCTAACAGTTCAGTGTGCACACCTCCATGTGGACACACTCATTCTAACAGTTCAGTGTGCACACCTCCATGTGGACACACTCAATCTAACAGTTCAGTGTACACACCTCCATGTTGACACACTCATTCTAACAGTTCAGTGTGCACACTTCCATGTGGATACACTCATTCTAACAATACAGTGTGCACGCCTCCATGTGGAGATATTCTAACAGTTCAGTGTGCACACAAACATGTGGACACACTCATTCTAAAAGTTCAGTGTGCACACCTCTATGTGGACACACTCATTCTAACAGTTCAGTGTGCACACCTCCATGTGGACACACTCATTCTAACAGTTCAGTGTGCCCACCTCCACAGGGACACACTCATTCTAACAGTTCAGTGTGCACACCTCCATGTGGACACAATCATTCTAACAGTTCAGTGCACACAACTCCATGTGGGCACACTCATTCTAACAGTTCATTGTGCACACCTCCATGTGGACATACTCATTCTATCAGTTTAGTGTGCACACCTCCATGTGGGCACACTCATTCTAACAGTTCAGTGTGCACACCTCCATGTGGACACACTCATTCTAACAGTTCAGTGTGCACACCTCCATGGGGACACACTCATTCTAACAGTTCAGTGTGCACACCTCTATGTGGACACATTCATTCTAACAGTTCCGTGTGCACACCTCCATGTGGGCACACTCATTCTAACAGTTCAGTGTGCACACCTCCATGTGGGCACACTCATTCTAACAGTTCAGTGTGCACAACTCCATGTGGGCACACTCATTCTAACAGTTCAGTGTGCACACCTCCATGTGGACACACTCATTCTAACAGTTCAGTGTGCACACCCAATGTGGACACACTCATTCTAACAGTTCAGTGTGCACACCTCCATGTGGGCACAGTCATTCTAACAGTTCAGTGTGCACACCTCCATGTGGACACACTCATTCTAACAGTTCAGTGTGCACACCTCCATGTGGACACACTCAATCTAACAGTTCAGTGTACACACCTCCATGTGGACACACTCATTCTAACAGTTCAGTGTGCACACCTCCATGTGGATACACTCATTCTCACAGTTCAGTATGCACACCTCCATGTGGGCACACTCATTCTAACAGTTCAGTGTGCACACCTCCATGTTAACACACTCATTCTAACAGTTCAGTGTGCACACCTCCATGTGGACACACTCATTCTAACAGTTCACTGTGCACACCACCACAGGGACACATTCATTCTAACACTTCAGTGTGCACACCTCCATGTGGACACAGTCATTCTAACAGTTCAGTGTGCACACATCCATGTGGACACACTCATTCTAACAGTTCAGTGTACACAACTCCATGTGGGCAAACTCATTCTAACAGTTCAGTGTGCACACCTCCATGTGGACACACTCATTCTAACAGTTCAGTGTGCACACCTGCAAGTGGACACACTCAATCTAACAGTTCAGTGTACACACTTCCATGTGGACACACTCATTCTAACAGTTCAGTGTGCACACCTCCATGTGGACACACTCATTCTAACAATTCAGTGTGCACACCTCCATATGGACATATTCTAACAATTCAGTGTGCACACAAACATGTGGGCACACTCATTCTAAAAGTTCAGTGTGCACACCTCCATGCGGACACACTCATTCTAACAGTTCAGTGTGCACACCTCCATGTGGGCACACTCATTCTAACAGTTCAGTGTGCACACCTCCATGTGGACACACTCATTCTAACAGTTCAGTGTGCACACCTCCATGTGGACACACTCATTCTAACAGTTCAGTGTGCACACCTCCATGTGGATACACTCATTCTAACATTTCAGTGTGCACACCTCCATGTGGACACACTCATTCTAACAGTTCAGTGTGCACACCTCCATGTGAACACACTCATTCTAACAGTTCAGTGTGCACACCTCCATGTGGACACACTCATTCTAACAGTTCAGTGTGCACACATCCATGTGGACACACTCATTCTAACAGTTCAGTGTGCACACTTCCATGTGGACACACTCATTCTAACCGTTCAGTGTGCACACCTCCATGTGGACACACTCAATCTAACAGTTCAGTGTACACAACTCCATGTGGACACACTCATTCTAACAGTTCAGTGTGCACACCTCCATGTGGATACACTCATTCTAACAATATAGTGTGCACACCTCCATGTGGACACACTCATTCTAACAGTTCAGTGTGCACACTTCCATGTGGACACACTCAATCTAACAGTTCAGTGTACACACCTCCATGTGGACACACTCATTCTAACAGTTCAGTGTGCACACCTCCATGTGGACACACTCATTCTAACAGTTCAGTGTACACACTTCCATGTGGCCACACTCATTCTAACAGTTCAGTGTGCACACCTCCATGTGGATACACTCATTCTAACAATACATTGTGCACACCTCCATGTGGACATATTCTAACAGTTCAGTGTGCACACAAACATGTGGGCACACTCATTCTAAAAGTAAAGTGTGCACACCTCCATGTGGACACACTCATTCTAACAGTTCATTGTGCACACCTTCATGTGGGCACACTCATTCTAACAGTTCAGTGTGCACACCTCCATGTGGGCATACTCATTCTAACAGAACAGTGTGCACACCACCATGTGGGCACACTCATTCTAACAGTTCAGTGTGCACACTCCATGTGGACACAGTCATTCTAACAGTTCAGTGTGCACACCTCCATGTGGACACACTCATTCTAACTGTTCAGTGTGCACACCTCCATGTGGATACACTCATTCTAACATTTCAGTGTGCACACCTCCATGTGGACACACTCATTCTAACAGTTCAGTGTGCACACCTCCATGTGGGCACACTCATTCTAACAGTTCAGTGTGCACACCTCCACAGGGACACACTCATTCTAACAGTTCAGTGTGCACACTTCCATGTGGACACACTCATTCGAACAGTTCAGTGTGCACACCTCCATGTGGGCACACTCATTCTAACAGTTCAGTGTGCTCACCTCCATGTGGACACGCTCATTCTAACAGTTCAGTGTGCACACCTCCATGTGGACACACTCATTCTAACAGTTCAGTGTGCACACCACCATGTGTACACACTCACTCTAACTGTTCAGTGTGCACACCTCCATGTGGACACACTCATTCTAACAATACAGTGTGCACACCTCCATGTGGACATATTCTAACAGTTCAGTGTGCACACCTCCATGTGGACACACTCATTCTAACAGTTCAGTGTGCACACCTCCATGTGGACACACTCATTCTAACAGTTCAGTGTGCCCATCTCCACATGGTTACACTAATTCTAACAGTTCAGTGTGCACACCTCCATGTGGACACACTCATTCTAACAGTTCAGTGTGCACACCTCCATTTGGGCACACTCATTCTAACAGTTCAGTGGGCACACTTCCATGTGGACACACTCAATCTAACAGTTCAGTGTACACACCTCCATGTGGACACACTCATTCTAACAGTTCAGTGTGCACACCTCCATGTGGACACACTCAATCTAACAGTTCAGTGTACACACTTCTATGTGGACACACTCATTCTAACAGTTCAGTGTGCACACCTCCATGTGGATACACTCATTCTTACAATACAGTGTGCACACCTCCATGTGGACATATTTTAACAGTTCAGTGTGCACACAAACATGTGGGCACACTCATTCTAAAAGTTCAGTGTGCACACCTCCATGTGGACACACTCATTCTAACAGTTCAGTGTGCACACCTCCATGTGGACACACTCATTCTAACAGTTCAGTGTGCACACCTCCATGTGGGCACACTCATTCTAACAGTTCAGTGTGCACACCTCCATGTGGGCACACTCATTCTAACAGTTCAGTGTGCACATCTTCATGTGGGCACACTCATTCTAACAGGTCAGTGTGCACACCTCCATGTGGACACACTCATTCTAACAGTTCAGTGTGCACACCTCCATGTGGGCACACTCATTCTAACAGTTCAGTGTGCACACCTCCATGTGGACACACTCATTCTAACAGTTCAGTGTGCACACCTCCATGTGGACACACTCAATCTAACAGTTCAGTGTACACACCTCCATGTTGACAAACTCATTCTAACAGTTCAGTGTGCACACCTCCATGTGGATACACTCATTCTAACAATACAGTGTGCACGCCTCCATGTGGAGATATTCTAACAGTTCAGTGTGCACACAAACATGTGGACACACTCATTCTAAAAGTTCAGTGTGCACACCTCCATGTGGACACACTCATTCTAACAGTTCAGTGTGCACACCTCCATGTGGACACACTCATTCTAACAGTTCAGTGTGCCCACCTCCACAGGGACACACTCATTCTAACAGTTCAGTGTGCACACCTCCATGTGGACACAATCATTCTAACAGTTCAGTGCACACAACTCCATGTGGGCACACTCATTCTAACAGTTCATTGTGCACACCTCCATGTGGACATACTCATTCTATCAGTTTAGTGTGCACACCTCCATGTGGGCACACTCATTCTAACAGTTCAGTGTGCACACCACATGTGGACACACTCATTCTAACAGTTCAGTGTGCACACCTCCATGGGGACACACTCATTCTAACAGTTCAGTGTGCACACCTCCATGTGTGCACAGTCATTCTAACAGTTCAGTGGGCAAACCTCCATGTGGACACAGTCATTCTAACAGTTCAGTGTGGACACCTCCATGTGGACACACTCATTCTAACAGTTCAGTGTGCACACCTCCATGTGGACACGCTCATTCTAACAGTTCAGTGTGCACACCTCCATGTGGACACACTCATTCTAACAGTTCAGTGTGCACACCTCCATGTGGGCACACTCATTCTAACAGTTCAGTGTGCACACCTCCATGTGGGCACACTCATTCTAACAGTTCAGTGTGCACATCTTCATGTGGGCACACTCATTCTAACAGGTCAGTGTGTACACCTCCATGTGGACACACTCATTCTAACAGTTCAGTGTGCACACCTCCATGTGGGCACACTCATTCTAACAGTTCAGTGTGCACACCTCCATGTGGACACACTCATTCTAACAGTTCAGTGTGCACACCTCCATGTGGACACACTCAATCTAACAGTTCAGTGTACACACCTCCTTGTTTACACATTCATTCTAACAGTTCAGTGTGCACACCTCCATGTGGATACACTCATTCTAACAATACAGTGTGCACGCCTCCATGTGGAGATATTCTAACAGTTCAGTGTGCACACAAACATGTGGACACACTCATTCTAAAAGTTCAGTGTGCACACCTCCATGTGGACACACTCATTCTAACAGTTCAGTGTGCACACCTCCATGTGGACACACTCATTCTAACAGTTCAGTGTGCCAACCTCCACAGGGACACACTCATTCTAACAGTTCAGTGTGCACACCTCCATGTGGACACAATCATTCTAACAGTTCAGTGCACACAACTCCATGTGGGCACACTCATTCTAACAGTTCATTGTGCACACCTCCATGTGGACATACTCATTCTATCAGTTTAGTGTGCACACCTCCATGTGGGCACACTCATTCTAACAGTTCAGTGTGCACACCTCCATGTGGACACACTCATTCTAACAGTTCAGTGTGCACACCTCCATGGGGACACACTCATTCTAACAGTTCAGTGTGCACACCTCCATGTGTGCACAGTCATTCTAACAGTTCAGTGGGCAAACCTCCATGTGGACACAGTCATTCTAACAGTTCAGTGTGGACACCTCCATGTGGACACACTCATTCTAACAGTTCAGTGTGCACACCTCCATGTGGACACGCTCATTCTAACAGTTCAGTGTGCACACCTCCATGTGGGCACACTCATTCTAACAGTTCAGTGTGCATGCCTCCATGTGGGCATACTCATTCTAACAGAAGAGTGTGCACACCTCCATGTGGGCAC
>NW_026735545.1:0-118664 GCF_949786415.1 Peromyscus eremicus | reverse complement strand
AGCATTCTTCTACTCTACTGTGTTTCCTATGGGGTCCGAACAGTGAGCTTGCTCAGAACAAAAGAACTGTGCTTCCTACACACACGGGCCATATCTAGTTCAACTCTGCTTAGGAAACTTACAAGAAAGGTAGCTCCTCTTTAGTCCAATACACTGTACTTGCTGGGAACAGACGCGAGTGCTATTTGCCGTGTGTATGGCAATAGGAGGACAATAGTGACTCTTCTTATGAGAAAACAACTCTTACTCATAGGACAAGAAACTGCATGGGATTCAACTCCATTTCTGACTGGGAAAAAAACACTAGCTCGCCTTACAAGAAACACACTCTGCTTTTGAGAAAAGAGCACTCTTCTACTCTACTGTGTTTCCTATGGGGTCCGAATAGTGAGCTTGCTCAGAACAAAAGAACTGTGCTTCCTACACACAGGGGCCATAACTAGTTCAACTCTGCTTCGGAAAATGACAAGAACAGTAGCTCCGCTTCAGTCCAATACACTGTACTTGCTGGGAACAGATGCGAGTGCTATTTACACTGTACATGGCAATGGGAGCGCAACAGTGACTTTATTACCAGAAAACAACTCTTGGTCGTAGGACCAAAAACTGTATGTGATTCAACTTCATTTAGGACTGGGAAACAAACGCTAGCTCGCCTTACAAGAAACACACTCTGCTTTTGAGAAAAGAGCAGTCTTCTACTCTACTGTGTTTCCTATGGGGTCCGAACAGTGAGCTTGCTCAGAACAAAAGAACTGTGCTTCCTACACACACGGGCCATATCTAGTTCAACTCTGCTTAGGAAACTGACAAGAACAGTAGCTCCTCTTCAGTCCAATACACTGTACTTGCTGGGAACAAACGCGAGTGCTATTGGCACTGTGTATGGCAATGGGAGCGCAATAGTGACTTTCCTTAACAAAAAACAACTCTTGCTCGTAGGACCAGAAACTGCATGTGATTCAGCTCCATTTAGGACTGGGAAACAAATGCTAGCTCGCCTTACAAGAAACACACTCTGCTTTTGAGAAAAGAGCACTCTTCTACTCTACTGTGTTTCCTTTGGGGTCCGAACAGTGAGCTTGCTCAGAACAAAAGAACTGTGCTTCCTACACACACGGACCATATGTAGTTCAACTCTGCTTAGGAAACTGACAAGAACAGTAGCTCCTATTCAGTCCAATACACTGTACTTGCTGGGAACAGACGCGAGTGCTCTTTGCACTGTGTATGTAAATGGGAGCGCAATAGTGACTTTCCTTACCAGAAAACACCTCTTGCTCGTAGGACCAGAAACTGCATGGGATTCAACTCCATTTCTGACTGGGAAACAAACACTAGCTCGCCTTACAAGAAACACACTCTGCTTTTGAGAAAAGAGCACTCTTCTACTCTACTGTGTTTCCTATGGGGTCCGAACAGTGAGCTTGCTCAGAACAAAAGAACTGTGCTTCCTACAAATATGGCCATATCTAGTTCAATTCTGCTTAGGAAACTGAAAAGAACAGTATATCCTCTTCAGTCCAATACACTGTACATGCTGGGAACAGACGCCAGGGCTATTTGCCCTCTGTATGACAATGGGAGCACAATAGTGACTCTTCTTACCAGAAAACAACTCTTGCTCGTAGGACCAGAAACTGTATGTGATTCAACTCCATTTAGGACTGGGAAACAAACGCTAGCTCTCCTTACAAGAAACACACTCTGCTTTTGAGAAAAGAGCACTCTTCTACTCTACTGTGTATCCTATGGGGTCGGAACAGTGAACTTGCTCAGAACAAAAGAACTGTGCTTCCTACACACAGGGGCCATATCTAGTTGAACTCTGCTTAGGAAATTGACAAGAACAGCAGCTCCTCTTCAGTCCAATACACTGTACTTGCTGGGAACAGACGCGAGTGGTATTTGCACTGTGTATGGCAATGGGAGTGCAATAGTGACTTTCCTTACCAGAAAACAACTCTTGCTCCAAGTACCAAAAACAGGATGTGATTCAACTCCATTTAGGACTGGGAAACAAACGCTAGCTTGCCTTACAAGAAACACACTCTGCTTTTGAGAAAAGAGCACTCTTCTACTCTACTGTGTTTCCTATGGGGTCCAAATAGTGACCTTGCTCAGAACAAAAGAACTGTGCTTCATGCAAATACTGCCATATCTAGTTTAATTCTGCTTAGGAAACTGAAAACAACAGTAGCTCCTGTTCAGTGCAATACACTGTACATTCTGGGAACAGACGCCAGTGCTATTTACCCTGTGTATGACAATGGGAGCACAATAGTGACTCTTATTACCAGAAAACAACTCTTGCTCGTAGGACAAGAAACTGCATGTGATTCAACTCCATTTAGGACTGGGAAACAAACGCTAGCTCGCCTTACAAGAAACACACTCTGCTTTTGAGAAAAGAGCACTCTTCTACTCTACTGTGTTTCCTATGGGGTCCGAACATTGAGCTTGCTCAGAACAAAAGAACTGTGCTTCCTACACACATGGGCCATATCTAGTTCAACTCTGCTTAGGAAACTGACAAGAACAGTAGCTCCTCTTCAGTCCAATACACTGTACTTGCTAGGAACAGACGAGAGTGCTATTTGCACTGTGTATGAAATGGGAGCGCAATAGTCACTTTCCTTACCAGAAAACAACTCTTGCTTGTAGGACCAGAAACTGCATGTGATTCAGCTCCATTTAGGACTGGGAAACAAAGGCTAGCTCGCCTTACAAGAAACACACTCTGCTTTTGAGAAAAGAGCACTCTTCTACTCTACTGTGTTTCCTTTGGGGTCTGAACAGTGAGCTTGCTCAGAACAAAAAAACTGTGCGTCCTACAAACACGGACCATATGTACTTCAACTCTGCTTAGGAAACTGACAAGAACAGTAGCTCCTATTCAGTGCAATACACTGTACTTACTGGGAACAGACGCGAGTGCTATTTGCACTGTGTATGTAAATGGGAGCGCAATAGTGACTTTCCTTACCAGAACACACCTCTTGCTCGTAGAACCAGAAACTGCATGGGATTCAACTCCATTTCTGACTCGGAAACAAACACTAGCTCGCCTTACAAGAAACACGCTCTGCTTTTAAGAAACGAGCACTCTTCTACTCTACTGTGTTTCCTATAGTGCCAGAACAGTGAGCTTGCTCAGAACAAAAGAACTGTGCTGCATACAAATACTGCCAAATCTAGTTCAATTCTGCTTAGGAAACTGACAAGAACAGTAGCTCCTGTTCAGTCCAATACACTGTACATGCTGTGAACAGATGCCAGAGCTATTTGCCCTGTGTATGACAATGGGAGCACAATAATGACTCTTCTTACCAGAAAACAACTCTTGCTCATAGGACAAGAATCTGCATGTGATTCAACTCCATTTAGGACTGGGAAACAAACGCTAGCTCGCCTAACAAGAAACACACTCTGCTTTTGAGAAAAGAGCACTCTTCTACTCTACTGTGTTTCCTATGGGGTCCGAACAGTGAGCTTGCTCAGAACAAAAGAAATGTGCTTCCTACACACACGGGCCATATCTAGTTCAACTCTGCTTAGGAAACTGACAAGAACGGTAGCTCCTCTTCAGTCCAATACACTGTACTAGCTGGGAACAGACTCGAGTGCTATTTGCCCTGTGTATGGAAATAGGAGCACAATAGTGCCTCTACTTATCAGAAAACAACTCTTACTCATAGGACAAGAAACTGCATGGTATTCAACTCCATTTCTGACAGGGAAACAAACACTAGCTAGCCTTACAAGAAACACACTCTGCTTTTGAGAAAAGAGCAGTCTTCTACTCTACTGTGTTTCCTATGGGGTCCGAACATTGAGCTTGCTCAGAACAAAAGAACTGTGCTTCCTAGACACACGGGCCATATCTAGTTCAACTCTGCTTAGGAAACTGACAAGAACAGTAGCTCCTCTTCAGTCCAATACACTGTACTTGCTGGGAACAGACGCGAGTGCTATTGGCACTGTGTATGGCAATGGGAGCGCAATAGTGACTTTACTTACCAGAAAACAACTCTTGCTAGTAGGACCAGAAACTGCATGTGATTCAGCTCCATTTAGGGCTGGGAAACAAATGCTAGCTCGCCTTACAAGAAACACACTCTGCTTTTGAGAAAAGAGCACTCTTCTACTCTACTGTGTTTCCTATGGGGTCCGAACAGTGAGCTTGCTCAGAACAAAAGAACTGTGCTTCCTACGCACACGGACCATATATAGTTCAACTCTGCTTAGGAAACTGACAAGAACAGTAGCTCCTATTCAGTCCAATACACTGTACTTGCTGGGAACAGACGTGAGGGCTATTTGCACTGTCTATGGCAATAGGAGCACAATAGTGACTCTTCTTATCAGAAAACAACTCTTGCTCATAGGACCAGAAACTGCATGGGATTCAACTCCATTTCTGACTGGGAAACAAACACTAGCTCGCCTTACAAGAATCACACTCTGCTTTTGAGAAAAGAGCACTCTTCTACTCTACTGTGTTTCCTATGGTGTCCGAATAGTGAGCTTGCTCAGAACAAAAGAACTGTGCTTCCTACACACAGGGGCCATATCTAGTTCAACTCTGCTTAGGAAACTGACAAGAACAGTAGCTCCGCTTCAGTCCAATACACTGTACTTGCTGGGAACAGACACGAGTGCTATTTGCACTGTGTATGTAAATGGGAGCACAATAGTGACTTTCCTTACCAGAAAACAACGCTTGGTCGTAGGACAAAAAACTGCATGTGATTCAACTCCATTTAGGTCCTGGGAAACAAACGCTATCTCGCCTTACAAAAAACACACTCTGCTTTTGAGAAAAGAGCACTCTTCTACTCTACTGTGTGTTCTAGGGGGTCTGAACAGTGAGCTTGCTCAGAACAAATGAACTGTGCTTCCTACAAACACGGGCCATATCTAGTTTATCTCTGCTTAAGAAACTGACAAGAACAGTAGCTCCGCTTCAGTCCAATACACTGTACTTGCTGGGAACAGACGCGAGTGCTATTTGCACTGTGTATGGAAATGGGAGAGCAATAGTGACTTTCCTTACCAGAAAACACCTCTTGCTCGTAGGACCAGAAACTGCATGGGATTCAACTCCATTTCTGACTGGGAAACAAACACTAGCTCACCTTATAAGAAACACGCTCTGCTTTGAGAAAAGAGCAATCTTCTACTCTAATGTCTTTTCTATGTGGTCCGAACTGTGAGCTTGCTCAGAACAAAAGAAGAGTGCTTCCTACACACAGGGGCCATATCTAGTTCAACTCTGCTTAGGAAACTGACAAGAACAGTAGCTCCACTTCAGTCCAATACTCTGTACTTGCTGGGAACAGACGCCAGTGCTATTTGCCCTGTGTATGACAATGGGAGCACAATAGTGACTCTTCTTACCAGAAAACAACTCTTGCTCGTAGGACCAGAAACTGCATGGGATTCAACTCCGTTTAGGACTGGGAAACAAATGCTAGCTCGCCTTACAAGAAACACACTCTGCTTTTGAGAAAAGAGCACTCTTCTACTCTATTGTGTTTCCTATAGGGCCAGAACAGTGAGCTTGCTCAGAACAAAGAACTGTGCTTCATACAAATACTGCCATATCTAGTTCAATTCTGCTTAGGAAACTGAAAAGAACAGTAGCTCCTGTTCAGTGCAATACACTGTACATTCTGGGAACAGACGCCAGTGCTATTTACCCTGTGTATAACAATGGGAGCACAATAGTGACTCTTATTACCAGAAAAAACTCTTGCTCGTAGGACAAGAAACTGCATGTGATTCAACTCCTTTTAGTACTAGGAAACAAACGCTAGATCACGTAACAAGAAACACACTCTGCTTTTGAGAAAAGAGCACTCTTCTACTCGACTGTGTATCCTATGGGGTTCTAACAGTGAGCTTGCTCAGAACAAAAGAACTGGGCTTCCTACACACACGTGCCATATCTAGTTCAACTCTGCTTAGGAAACTGACAAGAACAGTAGCTCCGCTTCAGTCCAATACCCTGTACTTGCTGGGAACAGATGCGATTCTATTAACACTGTGTATGGCAATGGGAGTGCAACAGTGACTTTATTACCAGAAAACAACTCTTGCTCGTAGGACCAAAAACTGCATGTGATTCAACTCCATTTAGGACTGGGAAACAAACGCTAGCTCGCCTTACAAGAAACACACTCTGCTTTTGAGAAAAGAGCACTCTTCTACTCTACGGTGTTTCCTATAGGGCCAGAACAGTGATCTTGCTCAGAACAAAAGAACTGTGCTTCATACAAATACTGCCATATCTAGTTCAATTCTGCTTAGGAAACTGAAAAGAACAGTAGCTCCTGATCAGTCCAATACACTGTACATGCTGGGAACAGACGCCAGAGCTATTTGCACCGTGTATGACAATGGGAGCGCAATAGTGACTCTTCTTACCAGAAAACAACTCTTGCTCGTAGGACAAGAATCTGCATGTGATTCAACTCCATTTAGGACTGGGAAACAAACGCTAGCTCGCCTAACAAGAAACACACTATGCTTTTGAAAAAAGAGCACTCTTCTACTCTACTGTGTTTCCTAGGGGGTCTGAACAGTGTGCTTGCTCAGAACAAAAGAACTGTGCTTCCTACACACCCGGGCCATATCTACTTCAACTCTGCTTAGGAAACTGACAAGAACGGTAGCTCCTCTTCAGTCCAATACACTGTACTAGCTGGGAACAGACGCGAGTGCTATTTGCCCTGTGTATGGCAATAGGAGCACAATAGTGTCTCTTCTTATCAGAAAACAACTCTTACTCATAGGCCAAGAAACTGCATGGGATTCAACTCCATTTCTGACTGGGAAACAAACACTAGCTTGCCTTACAAGAAAAACACTCTGCTTTTGAGAAAACAGCACTCTTCTACTCTACTGTGTTTCCTATGGGGTCCGAACAGTGTGCTTGCTCAGAACAAAAGTACTGTGCTTCCTACACACAGGGGCCATATCTAGTTCAACTCTGCTTCGGAAACTGACAAGAACAGTAGCTACGCTTCAGTCCAATACACTATACTTGCTGGGAACAGACGCGAGTGCTATTTGCACTGTGTATGTAAATGGGAGCGCAATAGAGACTTTCTTTACCAGAAAACAACTCTTGGTCGTAGGACCAAAAACTGCATGTGATTCAACTCCATTTAGGACTGGGAAACAAACGCTAGCTCGCCTTACAAGAAACACACTCTGCATTTGAGAAAAGAGCACTCTTCTACTCTACTGTGTTTCCTATAGGGCCAGAACAGTGAGCTTGCTCAGAACAAATGAACTTTGCGTCCTACAAATATGGCCATATCTAGTTCAATTCTGCTTAGGAAACTGAAAAGAACAGTAGATCCTCTTCAGTCCAATACACTGTACATGCTGGGAACAGACGCCAGGGCTATTTGCTCTCTGTATGACAATGGGAGCACAATAGTGACTCTTCTTACCAGAAAACAACTCTTGAAAGTAGGACCAGAAACTGTATGTGATTCAACTCCAATTAGGGCTGGGAAACAAACACTAGCTCTCCTTACAAGAAACACACTCTGCTTTTGAGAAAAGAGCACTCTTCTACTCTACTGTGTATCCTATGGGCTCGGAACAGTGAGCTTGCTCAGAGCAAAAGAACTGTGCTTTCTACACACAGGGGCCATATCTAGTTCAACTCTGCTTAGGAAATTGACAAGAACAGCAGCTCCTCTTCAATCTAATACACTGTACTTGCTGAGAACAGACGCGAGGGCTATTTGCACTGTGTATGGCAATGGGAGTGCAATAGTGACTTTCCTTACCAGAAAACAACTCTTGCTCGTAGTACCAAAAACAGGATGTGATTCAACTCCATTTAGGACTGGGAAACAAACGCTAGCTTGCCTTACAAGAAACACACTCTGCTTTTGAGAAAAGAGCACTCTTCTACTCTACTGTGTTTCCTATGGGGTCCGAAGAGTGAGCTTGCTCAGAACAAAAGAACTGTGCTTCCTACACACACTGGCCATATCTAGTTCAACTCTGCTTAGGAAACTGACAAGAACGGTAGCTCCTCTTCAGTCCAATACACTGTACTAGCTGGGAAGAGACGCGAGTGCTACTTGCACTGTGTATGGCAATAGGAGCGCAATAGTGACTTTTCTTATCAGAAAACACCTCTTGCTCATAGGACCAGAAATTGCATGGGATTCAACTCCATTTCTGACTGGGAAACAAACACTAGCTCGCCTTATAAGAAACACACTCTGATTTTGAGAAAAGAGCACTCTTCTACTCTAATGTGTTTCCTATGGGGTCCGAATAGTGAGCTTGCTCAGAACAAAAGAACTGTGCTTCCTACACACATGGGCCATATCTAGTTTAACTCTGCTTAGGAAACTGACAAGAACAGTAGCTCTGCTTCAGTCCAATACACTGTACTTGCTGGGAACAGACGTGAGTGCTATTTGCACTGAGTATGGAAATGGGAGCTCAATAGTGACTTTCCTTACCAGAAAACAACTCTTGCTCGTAGGACCAAAAACTGCATGTGATTCAAATCCGTTTAGGACTGGGAAACAAATGCTAGCTCGCCTTACAAGAAACACACTCTGCTTTGAGAAAAGAGCACTCTTCTACTCTACTGTGTTTCCTATAGGGCCAGAACACTGAGATTGCTCAGAACAAAAGAACTGTGCTTCATACAAATACTGCCATATCTAGTTCAATTCTGCTTAGGAAACTGCAAAGAACAGTAGCTCCTGTTCAGTGCAATACACTGTACATTCTGGGAACAGACACCAGTGCTATTTGCCCTGTGTATGACAATGGGAGCGCAATAGTGACTCTTATTACCAGAAAACAACTCTTGCTCGTAGGACAAGAAACTGCATGTGATTCAACTCCATTTAGGATTGGGAAACAAACGCTAGCTCGGGTAACAAGAAACACACTCTGCTTTTGAGAAAAGAGCACTCTTCTACTCGACTGTGTATCCTATGGGGCCGAACAGTGAGCTTGCTCAGAACAAAACAACTGGGCTTCCTACACACACGGGCCATATCTAGTTCAACTCTGCTTTCGAAACTGACAAGAACAGTATCTTCTCTTCAGTCCAATACACTGTACTTGCTGGGAACAGATGCGAGTGCTATTTACACTGTGTATGGCAATGGGAGTGCAAGAGTGACTTTATTACCACAAAACAACTCTTGCTCGTAGGACCAAAACCTGCATGTGATTCAACTTCATTTAGGACTGGGAAACAAACGCTAGCTTGCCTTACAAGAAACACACTCTGCTTTTGAGAAAAGAGCACTCTTCTACTCTACTGTGTTTCCTATGGGGTCCGAACATTGAGCTTGCTCAGAACAAAAGAACTGTGCTTCCTACACACAGGGGCCATATCTAGTTCAACTCTGCTTAGGAAACTGACAAGAACAGTAGCTTCTCTTCAGTCCAATACACTGCACTTGCTGGGAACAGACGCGAGTGCTATTTGCACTGTGTATGGCAATGGGAGCAGAATAGTGACTTTCCTTACCAGAAAACAACTCTTGCTCGTAGGACCAGAAACTGCATGTGATTCAGCTCCATTTAAGACTGGGAAACAAACGAATGCTCGCCTTACAAGAAACACAATCTGCTTTTGAGAAAGAGCACTCTTCTACTCTACAGTGTTTCCTTTGGTGTCCTAACAGTGAGCTTGCTCAGAACAAAAGAACTGTGCTTCCTACACACGGACCATATGTAGTTCAACTCTGCTTAGGAAACTGACAAGAACAGTAGCTCCTATTCAGTCCAATACACTGTACTTGCTGGGAACAGACGCGAGTGTCTTTGCACTGTGTATGTAAATGGGAGTGCAATAGTGACTTTCCTTACCAGAAAACACCTCTTGCTCGTAGGACCAGAAATTGCATGGGATTCAACTCCATTTCTGACTGGGAAACAAACACTAGCTCGCGTTACAAGAAACACACTCTGCTTTTGAGAAAAGAGCACTCTTCTACTCTACGGTGTTTCCTATAGGGCAAGAAGAGTGAGCTTGCTCAGAACAAAAGAACTGTGCTTCATACAAATACTGCCATATCTAGATCAATTCTGCTTAGGAAACTGACAAGAACAGTAGCTCCACTTCAGTCCAATACACTGTACATGCTGGGAACAGATGCCAGAGCTATTTGCCCTGTGTATGACAATGGGAGCGCAATAGTGACTCTTCTTACCAGAAAACAACTCTTGCTCGTAGGACAAGAATCTGCATGTGATTCAACTCCATTTAGGACTGGGAAACAAACGCTAGCTCGCCTAACAAGAAACACACTCTGCTTTTGAGAAAAGAGCACTCTTCTACTCTACTGTGTTTCCTATGGGGTCCGAACAGTGAGCTTGCTCAGAACAAAAGAACTGTGCTTCCTACACACACGGGCCATATCTAGTTCAACTCTGCTTAGGAAACTTACAAGAAAGGTAGCTCCTCTTTAGTCCAATACACTGTACTTGCTGGGAACAGACGCGAGTGCTATTTGCCGTGTGTATGGCAATAGGAGGACAATAGTGACTCTTCTTATGAGAAAACAACTCTTACTCATAGGACAAGAAACTGCATGGGATTCAACTCCATTTCTGACTGGGAAAAAAACACTAGCTCGCCTTACAAGAAACACACTCTGCTTTTGAGAAAAGAGCACTCTTCTACTCTACTGTGTTTCCTATGGGGTCCGAATAGTGAGCTTGCTCAGAACAAAAGAACTGTGCTTCCTACACACAGGGGCCATAACTAGTTCAACTCTGCTTCGGAAAATGACAAGAACAGTAGCTCCGCTTCAGTCCAATACACTGTACTTGCTGGGAACAGATGCGAGTGCTATTTACACTGTACATGGCAATGGGAGCGCAACAGTGACTTTATTACCAGAAAACAACTCTTGGTCGTAGGACCAAAAACTGTATGTGATTCAACTTCATTTAGGACTGGGAAACAAACGCTAGCTCGCCTTACAAGAAACACACTCTGCTTTTGAGAAAAGAGCAGTCTTCTACTCTACTGTGTTTCCTATGGGGTCCGAACAGTGAGCTTGCTCAGAACAAAAGAACTGTGCTTCCTACACACACGGGCCATATCTAGTTCAACTCTGCTTAGGAAACTGACAAGAACAGTAGCTCCTCTTCAGTCCAATACACTGTACTTGCTGGGAACAAACGCGAGTGCTATTGGCACTGTGTATGGCAATGGGAGCGCAATAGTGACTTTCCTTAACAAAAAACAACTCTTGCTCGTAGGACCAGAAACTGCATGTGATTCAGCTCCATTTAGGACTGGGAAACAAATGCTAGCTCGCCTTACAAGAAACACACTCTGCTTTTGAGAAAAGAGCACTCTTCTACTCTACTGTGTTTCCTTTGGGGTCCGAACAGTGAGCTTGCTCAGAACAAAAGAACTGTGCTTCCTACACACACGGACCATATGTAGTTCAACTCTGCTTAGGAAACTGACAAGAACAGTAGCTCCTATTCAGTCCAATACACTGTACTTGCTGGGAACAGACGCGAGTGTCTTTGCACTGTGTATGTAAATGGGAGCGCAATAGTGACTTTCCTTACCAGAAAACACCTCTTGCTCGTAGGACCAGAAACTGCATGGGATTCAACTCCATTTCTGACTGGGAAACAAACACTAGCTCGCCTTACAAGAAACACACTCTGCTTTTGAGAAAAGAGCACTCTTCTACTCTACGGTGTTTCCTATTGGGCAAGAACAGTGAGCTTGCTCAGAACAAAAGAACTGTGCTTCATAAAAATACTGCCATATCTAGTTCAATTCTGCTTAGGAAACTGACAAGAACAGTAGCTCCACTTCAGTCCAATACACTGTACATGCTGGGAACAGATGCCAGAGCTATTTGCCCTGTGTATGACAATGGGAGCACAATAGTGACTCTTCTTACCAGAAAACAACTCTTGCTCGTAGGACAAGAATCTGCATGTGATTCAACTCCATTTTGGACTGGGAAACAAACGCTAGCTCGCCTAACAAGAAACACACTCTGCTTTTGAGAAAAGAGCACTCTTCTACTCTACTGTTTTTCCTATGGGGTACGAACAGTGAGCTTGCTCAGAACAAAAGAACTGTGCTTCCTACACACACGGGCCATATCTAGTTCAACTCTGCTTAGGAAACTGACAAGAACGGTAGCTCCTCTTCAGTCCAATACACTGTACTAGCTGGGAACAGACACGAGTGCTATTTGCCCTGTGTATGGCAATAGGAGCACAATAGTGACTCTTCTTATGAGAAAACAACTCTTACTCATAGGACAAGAAACTGCATGGGATTCTACTCCATTTCTGACTGGGAAAAAAACACTAGCTCGCCTTACAAGAAACACACTCTGCTTTTGAGAAAAGAGCACTCTTCTACTCTACTGTGTTTCCTATGGGGTCCGAATAGTGAGCTTGCTCAGAACAAAAGAACTGTGCTTCCTACACACAGGGGCCAAAGCTAGTTCAACTCTGCTTCGGAAACTGACAAGAACAGTAGCTCCGCTTCAGTCCAATACACTGTACTTGCTGGGAACAGATGCGAGTGCTATTTACACTGTACATGGCAATGGGAGCACAACAGTGACTTTATTACCAGAAAACAACTCTTGCTCGTAGGACCAAAAACTGCATGTGATTCAGCTCCATTTAGGATTGGGAAACAAACGCTAGCTCGCCTTACAAGAAACACACTCTGCTTTTGAGAAAAGAGCAGTCTCTACTCTACTGTGTTTCCTATGGGGTCCGAACATTGAGCTTGCTCAGAACAAAAGAACTGTGCTTCCTACACACACGGGCCATATCTAGTTCAACTCTGCTTAGGAAACTGACAAGAACAGTAGCTCCTCTTCAATCCAATACACTGTACTTGCTGGGAACAGACGCGAGTGCTATTGGCACTGTGTATGGCAATGGGAGCGCAATAGTGACTTTCCTTACCAGAAAACAACACTTGCTCGTAGGACCAGAAACTGCATGTGATTCAGCTCCATTTAGGACTGGGAAACAAATGCTAGCTCGCCTTACAAGAAACACACTCTGCTTTTGAGAAAAGAGCACTCTTCTACTCTACTGTGTTTCCTTTGGGTTCCGAATAGTGAGCTTGCTCAGAACAAAAGAACTGTGCTTCCTACACACACGGACCATATGTAGTTCAACTCTGCTTAGGAAACTGACAAGAACAGTAGCTCCTATTCAGTCCAATACACTGCACTTGCTGGGAACAGACGCGAGTGCTCTTTGCACTGAGTATGTAAATGGGAGCGTAATAGTGACTTTCCTTACCAGAAAACACCTCTTGCTCGTAGGACCATTAACTGCATGGGAATCAACTCCATTTCTGACTGGGAAACAAACACTAGCTCGCCTTACAAGAAACACACTCTGCTTTTGAGGAAAGAGCACTCTTCTACTCTACTGTGTTTCGTATAGGGCCAGAACAGTGAGCTTGCTCAGAACAAAAGAACTGTGCTTCATACAAATACTGCCATATCTATTTCAATTCTACTTAGGAAACTGACAAGAACAGTAGCTCCTGTTCAGTCCAATACACTGTACATGCTGGGAACAGATGCCAGAGCTATTTGCCCTGTGTATGACAATGGGAGCGCAATAGTGACTCTTCTTAACAGAAAACAACTCTTGCTCGTAGGACAAGAATCTGCATGTGATTCAACTTCATTTAGGACTGGGAAACAAACGCTAGCTCGCCTAAAAAGAAACACAGTCTGCTTTTGAGAAAAGAGCACTCTTCTACTCTACTGTGTTTCCTATGGGGTCCGAACAGTGAGCTTGCTCAGAACAAAAGAACTGTGCTTCCTACACACAGGGGCCATATCTAGTTCAACTCTGCTTAGGAAACTGACAAGAACAGTAGCTCCACTTCAGTCCAATACACTGTACTTGCTGGGAACAGACGCCAGTGCTATTTGCCCTGTGTATGACAATGGGAGTGCAATAGTGACTCTTCTTACCAGAAAAGAACTCTTGCTCGTAGTATCTGAAACTGCATAGGATTCAACTCCATTTCTGACTGGAAAACAAACACAAGCTCGCCTAACAAGAAACACACTCTGCTTTTGAGAAAAGAGCAATTTTGTATTCTTCTGTGTTTCTATATGATCCGAACAGTGAGCTTGCTCAGAACAAAAGAACTGTGCTCCCTACACAGGGGCCATATCTAGTTCAACTCTCCTTAGGAAACTGACAAGAACAGTAGCTCCGCTTCAGTCCAATACACTGTACTTCCTGGGAACAGATGCGATTGCTATTTGCACTGTGTATGGAAATGGGAGTGCAATAGTAACTTTCCTTACCAGAAAACAAGTCTTGCTCATAGGACCAAAAACTGCATGTGATTCAACTCCATTTAGGACTGGGAAACAAAAGCTAGCTCGAATTACAAGAAACACACTCTGCTTTTGAGAAAAGAGCACTCTTCTACTCTACGGTGTTTCCTATAGGGCAAGAACAGTGAGCTTGCTCAGAACAAAAGAACTGTGCTTCATACAAATACTGCCATATCTAGTTCAATTCTGCTTAGGAAACTGACAAGAACAGTAGCTCCAGTTCAGTCAAATACACTGTACATGCTGGGACCAGATGCCAGAGCTATTTTCCTGTGTATGACAATGGGAGCGCAATAGTGACTCTTCTTACCAGAAAACAACTCTTGCTCGTAGGACAAGAATCTGCATGTGATTCAACTCCATTTAGGACTGGGAAACAAACGCTAGCTCGCCTAACAAGAAACACACTCTGCTTTTGAGAAAAGAGCACTCTTCTACTCTACTGTGTTTCCTATGGGGTCCGAACAGTGAGCTTGCTCAGAACAAAAGAACTGTGCTTCCTACACACACGGGCCATATCTAGTTCAACTCTGCTTAGGAAACTGACAAGAAAGGTAGCTCCTCTTTAGTCCAATTCACTGTACTTGCTGGGAACAGACGCGAGTGCTATTTGCCCTGTGTTTGGCAATAGGAGCACAATAGTGTCTCTTCTAATGAGAAAACAACTCTTACTCATAGGACAAGAAACTGCATGGGATTCAACTCCATTTCTGACTGGGAAAAAAAACACTAGCTCGCCTTACAAGAAACACACTCTGCTTTTGAGAAAAGAGCACTCTTCTACTCTACTGTGTTTCCTATGGTGTCCGAATAGTGAGCTTGCTCAGAACAAAAGAACTGTGCTTCCTACACACAGGGGCCATAACTAGTTCAACTCTGCTTCGGAAACTGACAAGAACAGTAGCTCCGCTTCAGTCCAATACACTGTACTTGCTGGGAACAGATGCGAGTGCTATTTACACTGTACATGGCAATGGGAGCGCAACAGTGACTTTATTACCAGAAAACAACTCTTGGTCGTAGGACCAAAAACTGCATGTGATTCAACTTCATTTAGGACTGGGAAAAAAACGCTAGCTCGCCTTACAAGAAACACACTCTGCTTTTGAGAAAAGAGCAGTCTTCTACTCTACTGTGTTTCCTATTTGGTCCGAACATTGAGCTTGCTCAGAACAAAAGAACTGTGCTTCCTACACACACGGGCCATATCTAGTTCAACTCTGCTTAGGAAACTGACAAGAACAGTAGCTCCTCTTCAGTCCAATAAACTGTACTTGCTGGGAACAGACGCGAGTGCTATTGGCACTGTGTATGGCAATGGGAGCGCAATAGTGACTTTCCTTACCAGAAAACACCTCTTGCTCGTAGGACCAGAAACTGCATGTGATTCAGCTCCATTTAGGACTGGGAAACAAATGCTAGCTCGGCTTACAAGAAACACACTCTGCTTTTGAGAAAAGAGCACTCTTCTACTCTACTGTGTTTCCTTTGGGGTCCGAACAGTGAGCTTGCTCAGAACAAAAGAACTGTGCTTCCTACACACACGGACCATATGTAGTTCAACTCTGCTTAGGAAACTGACAAGAACAGTAGCTCCTATTCAGTCTAATACACTGTACTTGCTGGGAACAGACGCGATTGCTCTTTGCACAGTGTATGTAAATGGGAGCGTAATAGTGACTTTCTTTACCAGAAAACACCTCTTGCTCGTAGGACCGGAAACTGCATGGGATTCAACTCCATTTCTGACTGGGAAACAAACACTAACTCGACTTACAAGAAACACACTCTGCTTTTGAGAGAAGAGCACTCTTCTACTCTACTGTGTTTCCTATGGGGTCCGAACATTGAGCTTGCTCAGAACAAAAGAACTGTGCTTCCTACACACAGGGGCCAAATCTAGTTCAACTCTGCTTAGTAAACTGACAAGAACAGTAGCTCCTCTTCAGTCCAATACACTGTACTTGCTGGGAACAGATGCGAGTGCTATTTGCACTGTGTATGGCAATGGGAGCAGAATAGTGACTTTCCTTACCAGAAAACAACTCTTGCTCGTAGGACCATAAACTGCATGTGATTCAGCTCCATTTAGGACTGGGAAACAAACAATAGCTCGCCTTACAAGAAACACACTCTGCTTTTGAGAAAAGAGCACTCTTCTACTCTACTGTGTTTCCTTTGGGGTCCTAACAGTGAGCTTGCTCAGAACAAAAGAACTGTGCTTTCTACACACACGGACCATATGTAGTTCAACTCTGCTTAGGAAACTGACAAGAACAGTAGCTCCTATTCAGTCCAATACACTGTACTTCCTGGGAACAGACGCGAGTGCTCTTTGCACTGTGTATGTAAATGGGAGCACAATAGTGACTTTCCTTACCAGAAAACACCTCTTGCTCGTAGGACCAGAAACTGCATGGGATTCAACTCCATTTCTGACTGGGAAACAAACACTAGCTCGCCTTACAAGAAACACACTCTGCTTTTGAGAAAAGAGCACTCTTCTACTCTACGGTGTTTCCTATTGGGCAAGAACAGTGAGCTTGCTCAGAACAAAAGAACTGTGCTTCATACAAATACTGCCATATCTAGTTCAATTCTGCTTAGGAAACTGACAAGAACAGTAGCTCCACTTCAGTCCAATACACTGTACATGCTGGGAACAGATGCCAGAGCTATTTGCCCTGTGTATGACAATGGGAGCGCAATAGTGACTCTTCTTACCAGAAAACAACTCTTGCTCGTAGGACAAGAATCTGCATGTGATTCAACTCCATTTTGGACTGGGAAACAAACGCTAGCTCGCCTAACAAGAAACACACTCTGCTTTTGAGAAAAGAGCACTCTTCTACTCTACTGTGTTTCCTATGGGGTCCGAACAGTGAGCTTGCTCAGAACAAAAGAACTGTGCTTCCTACACACACAGGCCATATCTAGTTCAACTCTGCTTAGGAAACTGAGAAGAACGGTAGCTCCTCTTCAGTCCAATACACTGTACTAGCTGGGAACAGACGCGAGTGATATTTGCCCTGTGTATGGCAATAGGAGCACAATAGTGACTCTTCTTATGAGAAAACAACTCTTACTCATAGGACAAGAAACTGCATGGGATTCAACTCCATTTCTGACTGGGAAAAAAACACTAGCTCGCCTTACAAGAAACACACTCTGCTTTTGAGAAAAGAGCACTCTTCTACTCTACTGTGTTTCCTATGGGGTCTGAATAGTGAGCTTGCTCAGAACAAAAGAACTGTGCTTCCTACTACAGGGACCATAACTAGTTCAACTCTGCTTCGGAAACTGACAAGAACAGTAGCTCCGCTTCAGTCCAATACACTGTACCTGCTGGGAACAGATGCGAGTGCTATTTACACTGTACATGGCAATGGGAGCGCAACAGTGACTTTATTACCAGAAAACAACTCTTGCTCGTAGGACCAAAAACTGCATGTGATTCAACTCCATTTAGGACTGGGAAACAAACGCTAGCTCGCCTTACAAGAAACACACTCTGCTTTTGAGGAAAGAGCAGTCTCTATTCTACTGTGTTTCCTATGGGGTCCGAACATTGAGCTTGCTCAGAACAAAAGAACTGTGCTTCCTAAACACACGGGCCATATCTAGTTCAACTCTGCTTAGGAAACTGACAAGAACTGTAGCTCCTCTTCAGTCCAATACACTGTACTTGCTGGGAACAGACGCGAGTGCTATTGGCACTGTGTATGGCAATGGGAGCAAAATAGTGACTTTCCTTACCAGAAAACAACACTTGCTCGTAGGACCAGAAACTGCATGTGATTCAGCTCCATTTAGGACTGGGAAACAAATGCTAGCTCGCCTTACAAGAAACACACTCTGCTTTTGAGAAAAGAGCACTCTTCTACTCTACTGTGTTTCCTTTGGGTTCCGAACAGTGAGCTCTCTCAGAACAAAAGAACTGTGCTTCCTACACACACGGACCATATGTAGTTCAACTCTGCTTAGGAAACTGACAAGAACAGTAGCTCCTATTCAGTCCAATACACTGCACTTGCTGGGAACAGACGCGAGTGCTCTTTGCACTGAGTATGTAAATGGGAGCGTAATAGTGACTTTCCTTACCAGAAAACACCTCTTGCTCGTAGGACCATTAACTGCATGGGAATCAACTCCATTTCTGACTGGGAAACAAACACTAGCTCGCCTTACAAGAAACACACTCTGCTTTTGAAAAAAGAGCACTCTTCTACTCTACTGTGTTTCCTATAGGGCCAGAACAGTGAGCTTGCTCAGAACAAAAGAACTGTGCTTCATACAAATACTGCCATATCTATTTCAATTCTACTTAGGAAACTGACAAGAACAGTAGCTCCTGTTCAGTCCAATACACTGTACATGCTGGGAACAGATGCCAGAGCTATTTGCCCTGTGTATGACAATGGGAGCGCAATAGTGACTCTTCTTAACAGAAAACAACTCTTGCTCGTAGGACAAGAATCTGCATGTGATTCAACTTCATTTAGGACTGGGAAACAAACGCTAGCTCGCCTAACAAGAAACACAGTCTGCTTTTGAGAAAAGAGCACTCTTCTACTCTACTGTGTTTCCTATGGGGCAAGAACAGTGAGCTTGCTCAGAACAAAAGAACTGTGCTTCCTACACACAGGGGCCATATCTAGTTCAACTCTGCTTAGGAAACTGACAAGAACAGTAGCTCCACTTCAGTCCAATACACTGTACTTGCTGGGAACAGACGCCAGTGCTTTTTGCCCTGTGTATGACAATGGGAGTGCAATAGTGACTCTTCTTACCAGAAAACAACTCTTGCTCGTAGGACCTGAAACTGCATAGGATTCAACTCCATTTCTGACTGGAAAACAAACACTAGCTCGCCTAACAAGAAACACACTCTGCTTTTGAGAAAAGAGCACTCTTCTATTCTTCTGTGTTTCTATATGGTCCGAACAGTGAGCTTGCTCAGAACAAAAGAACTGTGCTCCCTACACACAGGGGCCATATCTAGTTCAACTCTCCTTAGGAAACTGACAAGAACAGTAGCTCCGCTTCAGTCCAATACACTGTACTTCCTGGGAACAGATGCGATTGCTATTTGCACTGTGTATGGAAATGGGAGTGCAATAGTAACTTTCCTTACCAGAAAACAACTCTTGCTCATAGGACCAAAAACTGCATGTGATTCAACTCCATTTAGGACTGGGAAACAAAAGCTAGCTCGCCTTACAAGAAACACACTCTGCTTTTGAGAAAAGAGCACTCTTCTACTCTACTGTGTTTCCTATAGGGCCAGAACAGTGAGTTTGCTCATAACAAAAGAAACTGTGCTTCCTACAAATACGGCTATATCTAGTGCAATTCTGCTTAGGAAACTGACAAGAACAGTAGATCCTCTTCAGTCCAATACACTGTATATGCTGGGAACAGATGCCAGTGCTATTTGCAATGTGTATGACAATGGGAGCGCAATAGTGACTCTTCTTACCAGAAAACAACTCTTGCTCGTAGGACAAGAAACTGCATGAGATTCAACTCCATTTAGGACTGGGAAACAAACGCTAGCTCTCCTTACAAGAAACACACTCTCCTTTTGAGAAAAGAGCACTCTTCTACTCTACTGTGTTTCCTATGGGGTCCCAACAGTGAGCTTGCTCAGAACAAAAGAACTGTGCTTCCTACACACATGGGCCATATCTAGTTCAACTCTGCTTAGGAAACTGACAAGAACAGTAGCTCCTCTTCAGTCCAATACACTGTTTTTGCTGGGAACAAACGCGAGTGCTATTTGCACAGTGTATGGCAAAGGGAGCGCAGTAGTGACTTTCCTACCAGAAAACAACTCTTGCTCGTAGGACCAAAAACTGCATGTGATTCAATTCCATTTAGGACTGGGAAACAAACGCTAGCTCGCCTTACAAGAAACACACTCTGCTTTTGAGAAAAGAGCACTCTTCTACTCTACTGTGTTTCCTATAGGGCCAGAACAGTGAGTTTGCTCAGAACAAAATAACTGTGCTTCCTACAAATACGGCCATATCTAGTTCAATTCTGCTTAGGAAACTGACAAGAACAGTAGATCCTCTTCAGTCCAATACACTGTACATGCTGGGAACAGATGCCAGTGCTATTTGCCCTGTGTATGACAATGGGAGCACAATAGTGACTCTTCTTACCAGAAAACAACTCTTGCTCGTAGGACAAGAAACTGCATGTGATTCAACTCCATTTAGGACTGGGAAACAAACGCTAGCTCGCCTTACAAGAAACACACTCTGCTTTTGAGAAAAGAGCACTCTTCTACTCTACTGTTTTTCCTATGGGGTCCGAACAGTGAGCTTGCTCAGAACAAAAGAACTGTGCTTACTACACACACGGGCCATATCTAGTTCAACTCTGCTTAGGAAACTGACAAGAACAGTAACTCCTCTTCAGTCCAATACACTGTAGTTGCTGGGAACAGACGCGAGTGCTATTTGCATTGTGTATGGAAATGAGAGCGCAATAGTGACTTTTTTTTTAACCAGAAAACAACTCTTGCTCATAGGACCAAAAACTGCATGTGATTCAACTCCATTTAGGACTGGGAAACAAACGCTAGCTCACCTTACAAGAAAGAAACTCTGCTTTTGATAAAAGAGCACTCTTCTACTCTACTGTGTTTCCTATGGGGTCCGAAGAGTGAGCTTGCTCAGAACAAAAGAACTGTGCTTCCTACACACACGGGCCATATCTAGTTCAACTCTGCTTAGGAAACTGACAAGAACGGTAGCTCCTCTTCAGTCCAATACACTGTACTAGCTTGGAACAGACGCGAGTGCTACTTGCACTGTGTATGGCAATAGGAGCACAATAGTGACTCTTCTTATCAGAAAAAACTTCTTGCTCATAGGACCAGAAATTGCATGGGATTCAACTCCATTTCTGACTGGGAAACAAACACTAGCTCGCCTTATAAGAAACACACTCTGCTTTTGAGAAAAGAGCACTCTTCTACTCTAATGTCTTTTCTATGGGTTCGGAACAGTGAGTTTGCTCAGAACAAAAGAACTGTGCTTCCTACACACAGTGGCCATATCTAGTTCAACTCTGCTTAGGAAACTGACAAGAACAGTAGCTCCACTTCATTCCAATACACTGTACATGCTCGGAACAGACGCCAGTGCTATTTGCCCTGTGTATGACAATGGGAGCGCAATAGTGACTCTTCTTACCAGAAAAAAACTCTTGCTCGTAGGACCAGAAACTGCATAGGATTCAACTCCATTTCTGACTGGAAAACAAACACTAGCTCGCCTAACAAGAAACACACTCTGCTTTTGAGAAAAGAGCACTCTTCTATTCTTCTGTGTTTCTATATGGTCCGAACAGTGAGCTTGCTCAGAACAAAAGAACTGTGCTCCCTACACACAGGGGCCATATCTAGTTCAACTCTGCTTAGGAAACTGACAAGAACAGTAGCTCCGCTTCAGTCCAATACACTGCACTTCCTGGGAACAAATGCGATTGCTATTTGCACTGTGTATGGAAATGGGAGCGCAATAGTGACTTTCCTTACCAGAAAACAACTCTTGCTCATAGGACCAAAAACTGCATGTGATTCAACTCCATTTAGGACTGGGAAACAAAAGCTAGCTCGCCTTACAAGAAACACACTCTGCTTTTGAGAAAAGAGCACTCTTCTACTCTACTGTGTTTCCTATAGGGCCAGAACAGTGAGTTTGCTCAGAACAAAAGAACTGCGCTTCCTACAAATACGGCTATATCTAGTACAATTCTGCTTAGGAAACTGACAAGAACAGTAGATCCTCTTCAGTCCAATACACTGTATATGCTGGGAACAGACGCCAGTGCTATTTGCCCTGTGTATGACAATGGGAGCGCAATAGTGACTCTTCTTACCAGAAAACAACTCTTGCTCGTAGGACAAGAAACTGCATGAGATTCAACTCCATTATAGACTGGGAAACAAACGCTAGCTCTCCTTACAAGAAATAAACTCTACTTTTGAGAAAAGAGCACTCTTCTACTCTACTGTGTTTCCTATGGGGTCCGAAAAGTGAGCTTGCTCAGAACAAAAGAACTGTGCTTCCTACACACATGGGCCATATCTAGTTCAACTCTGCTTAGGAAACTGACAAGAACAGTAGCTCCTCTTCAGTCCAATACACTGTATTTGCTGGGAACAAACGCGAGTGCTATTTGCACTGTGTATGGCAAAGGGAGCACAGTAGTGACTTTCCTACCAGAAAACAACTCTTGCTCGTAGGACCAAAAACTGCATGTGATTCAATTCCATTTAGGACTGGGAAACAAACGCTAGCTCGCCTTACAAGAAACACACTCTGCTTTTGAGAAAAGAGCACTCTTCTACTCTACTTTTTTTCCTATAGGGCCAGAACAGTGAGTTTGCTAAGAACAAAATAACTGTGCTTCCTACAAATACGGCCATATCTAGTTCAATTCTGCTTAGGAAACTGACAAGAACAGTAGATCCTCTTCAGTCCAATACACTGTACATGCTGGGAACAGATGCCAGTGCTATTTGCCCTGTGTATGACAATAGGAGCACAATAGTGACTCTTCTTAACAGAAAACAACTCTTGCTCGTAGGACAAGAAACTGCATGTGATTCAACTCCATTTAGGACTGGGAAACAAACGCTAGCTCGCCTTACAAGAAACACACTCTGCTTTTGAGAAAAGAGCACTCTTCTACTCTACTGTTTTTCCTATGGGCTCCGAACAGTGAGCTTGCTCAGAACAAAAGAACTGTGCTTCCTACACACAGGGGCCATATCTAGTTCAACTCAGCTTAGGAAACTGACAAGAACAGTAGTTCCGCTTCAGTCCAATACACTGTACTTCCTGGGAACAGATGCGATTGCTATTTGCACTGTGTATGGAAATGGGAGCGCAATAGTGACTTTCCTTACCAGAAAACAACTCTTGCTCATAGGACCAAAAACTGCATGTGATTCAACTCCATTTAGGACTGGGAAACAAAAGCTAGCTCGCCTTACAAGAAACACACTCTGCTTTTGAGAAAAGAGCACTCTTCTACTCTACTGTGTTTCCTATAGGGCCAGAACATTGAGTTTGCTCAGAACAAAAGAACTGTGCTTCCTACAAATACGGCTATATCTAGTACAATTCTGCTTAGGAAACTGACAAGAACAGTAGATCCTCTTCAGTCCAATACACTGTATATTCTGGGAACAGACGCCAGTGCTATTTGCCCTGTGAATGACAATGGGAGCACAATAGTGACTCTTCTTACCAGAAAACAACTCTTGCTCGTAGGACAAGAAACTGCATGAGATTCAACTCCATTTAGGACTGGGAAACAAACACTAGCTCGTTTAACAAGAAACACACTCTGCTTTTGAGAAAAGAGCACTCTTCTACTCTACTGTGTTTCCTAAGGGGGCCAAACAGTGAGCTTGCTCAGAACAAAAGAACTGTGCTTCCTAACACAGGGGCCATATCTAGTTCAACTCTGCTTAGGAAACTGACAAGAACAGTAGCTCCACTTCAGTCCAATACACTGTACTTGCTGGGAACAGACGCCAGTACTTTTTGCCCTGTGTATGACAATGGGAGCACAATAGTGACTCTTCTTACCAGAAAACAACTCTTGCTCGTAGGACAAGAAACTGCATGTGATTCAACTCCATTTAGGACTGGGAAACAAACGCTAGCTCGAATTACAAGAAACACACTCTGCTTTTGAGAAAAGAGCACTCTTCTACTCTACTGTTTTTCGTATGGGGTCCGAACAGTGAGCTTGCTCAGAACAAAAGAACTGTGCTTACTACACACATGGGCCATATCTAGTTCAACTCTGCTTAGGAAACTGACAAGAACAGTAGCTCCTCTTCAGTCCAATACACTGTAGTTGCTGGGAACAGACGCGAGTGCTATTTGCATTGTGTATGGAAATGAGAGCGCAATAGTGACTTTTTTTTTTAACCAGAAAACAACTCTTGCTCATAGGACCAAAAACTACATGTGATTCAACTCCATTTAGGACTGGGAAACAAACACTAGCTCGCCTTACAAGAAAGAAACTCTGCTTTTGATAAAAGAGCACTCTTCTACTCTACTGTGTTTCCTATGGGTTCCGAAGAGTGAGCTTGCTCAGAACAAAAGAACTGTGCTTCCTACACACACGGGCCATATCTAGTTCAACTCTGCTTAGGAAAGTGACAAGAACGGTAGCTCCTCTTCAGTCCAATACACTGTACTAGCTGGGAACAGACGCGAGTGCTACCTGCACTGTGTATGGCAATAGGAGCGCAATAGTGACTCTTCTTATCAGAAAACACTTCTTGCTCATAGGACCAGAAATTGCATGGGATTCAACTCCATTTCTGACTGGGAAACAAACACTAGCTCGCCTTATAAGAAACAGACTCTGCTTTTGAGAAAAGAGCACTTTTCTACTCTAATGTCTTTTCTATGGGGTCCGAACAGTGAGCTTGCTCAGAACAAAAGAACTGTGCTTCCTACACACATGGGCCATATCTAGTTCAACTCTGCTTAGGAAACTGACAAGAACAGTAGCTCCGCTTCAGTCCAATACACTGTACTTGCTGGTAACAGACGCGAGTGCTATTTGCACTGAGTATGGCAAAGGGAGCACAGTAGTGACTTTCCTTACCAGAAAACAACTCTTGCTCGTAGGACCAAAAACTGCATGTGATTCAACTCCGTTTAGGACTGGGAAACAAATGCTAGCTCGGCTTACAAGAAACACACTCTGCTTTTGAGAAAAGAGCACTCTTCTACTCTACTGTGTTTCCTATAGGGCCAGAAAAGTGAGATTGCTCAGAACAAAAGAACTGTGCTTCATACAAATACTGCCATATCTAGTTCAATTCTGCTTAGGAAACTGAAAAGAACAGTAGCTCCTGTTCAGTGCAATACACTGTACATTCTGGGAACAGACGCCAGTGCTATTTGCCCTGTGTATGACAATGGGAGCGCAATAGTGACTCTTATTACCAGAAAACAACTCTTGCTCGTAGGACAAGAAACTGCATGTGATTCAACTCCATTTAGGACTGGGAAACAAATGCTAGCTCGCCTTACAAGAAACACACTCTGCTTTTGAGAAAAGAGCACTCTTCTACTCTACTGTTTTTCCTATGGGGTCCTAACAGTGAGCTTGCTCAGAACAAAAGAACTGTGCTTACTACACACATGGGCCATATCTAGTTCAACTCTGCTTAGGAAACTGATCAGAACAGTAGCTCCTCTTCAGTCCAATACACTGTAGTTGCTGGGAACAGACGCGAGTGCTATTTGCATTGTGTATGGAAATGAGAGCGCAATAGTGACTTTTTTTTTAACCAGAAAACAACTTTTGCTCATAGGACCAAAAACTGCATGTGATTCAACTCCATTTAGGACTGGGAAACAAACGCTAGCTTGCCTTACAAGAAAGAAACTCTGCTTTGATAAAAGAGCACTCTTCTACTCTACTGTGTTTCCTATGGGGTCCGAAGAGTGAGCTTGCTCAGAACAAAAGAACTGTGCTTCCTACACACACGGGCCATATCTAGTTCAACTCTGCTTAGGAAACTGACAAGAACGGTAGCTCCTCTTCAGTCCAATACACTGTAATTGCTGGGAACAGACGCCAGTGCTATTTGCCCTGTGTATGACAATGGGTGCACAATAGTGACTCTTCTTACCAGAAAACAACTCTTGCTCGTAGGACAAGAAACTGCATGTGATTCAACTCCATTTAGGACTGGGAAACAAACGCTAGCTCGCCTTACAAGAAACACACTCTGCTTTTGAGAAAAGAGCACTCTTCTACTCTACTGTTTTTCCTATGGGGTCTGAACAGTGAGCTTGCTCAGAACAAAAGAACTGTGCTTCCTACACACAGGGGCCATATCTAGTTCAACTCTGCTTAGGAAACTGACAAGAACAGTAGCTCCACTTCAGTCCAAAACACTGTACTTGCTGGGAACAGACGCCAGTGCTATTTGCCCTGTGTATGACAATGGGAGCACAATAGTGACTCTTCTTACCAGAAAACAACTCTTGCTCGTAGGACCAGAAATTGCATAGGATTCAACTCCATTTCTGACTGGAAAACAAACACTAGCTTGCCTAACAAGAAACACACACTGCTTTTGAGAAAAGAGCACTCTTCTACTCGACTGTGTATCCTATGGGCTCCGAACAGTGAGCTTGCTCAGAACAAAAGAACTGTGCTTCCTACACACACGGGCCATATCTAATTCAACTCTGCTAAGAAACTGGCAAGAACAGTAGCTCCTCTTCACTCCAATACACTGTACTTGCTGGGAACAGACGCGAGTGCTATTTGCACTGTGTATGGCAATGGGAGCGCAATAGTGACTTTCCTTACCAGAAAACAACTCTTGGTCATAGGACCAGAAACTGCATGTGATTCAGCTCCATTTAGGACTGGGAAACAAACGCTAGCTCGCCTTACAAGAAACACACTCTGCTTTTGAGAAAAGAGCACTCTTCTACTCTACTATGTTTCCTTTGGGGTCCGAACAGTGAGCTTGCTCAGAACAAAAGAACTGTGCTTCCTACACACACGGACCATATGTAGTTCAACTCTGCTTAGGAAACTGACAAGAACAGTAGCTCCTATTCAGTCCAATACACTGTACTTGCTGGGAACAGACGCGAGTGCTATTTGCACTGTGTATGTAAATGGGAGCGCAATAGTGACTTTCCTTACCAGAAAACACCTCTTGCTCGTAGGACCAGAAACTGCATGGGATTCAACTCCATTTCTGACTGGGAAACAAACACTAGCTCGCCATACAAGAAACACACTCTGCTTTTGAGAAAAGAGCACTCTTCTACTCTACTGTGTTTCCTATAAGGCCAGAAGAGTGAGCTTGCTCAGAACAAAAGAACTGTGCTTCATACAAATACTACCATATCTAGTTCAATTCTGCTTAGGAAACTGACATGAACAGTAGCTCCTGTTCAGTCCAATACACTGTACATGCTGGGAACAGACGCTAGAGCTATTTGCCCTGTGTATGACAATGGGAGCGCAATAGTGACTCTTCTTACCAGAAAACAACTCTTGCTCATAGGACAAGAAACTGCATGGGATTCAAGTCCATTTCTGACTGGGAAACAAACACTAGCTCGCCTTACAAGAAGCACACTCTGCTTTTGAGAAAAGAGCACTCTTCTACTCTACTGTGTTTCCTATGGGGTCCGAACAGTGAGCTTGCTCAGAACAAAAGAACTGTGCTAACTACACACAGGGGCCATATCTAGTTCAACTCTGCTAAGAAAACTGACAAGAACAGTGCTCCACTTCAGTCCAATACACTGTACTTGCTGGGAACAGACGCCAGTGCTATTTGCCCTGTGTATGACAATGGGAGCGCAATAGTGACTCTTCTTACCAGAAAACAACTCTTGCTCGTAGGACCAGAAACTGCATGGGATTCAACTCCATTTCTGACTGAAAAACAAACACTAGCTTGCCTTACAAGAAACACACTCTGCTTTTGAGAAATGAGTACTCTTCTGCTCTACTGTTTTTCCTATGGGGTCCTAACAGTGAGCTTGCTCAGAACAATAGAACTGTGCTTCCTACACACACGGGCCATATCTAGTTCAACTCTGCTTAGGAAACTGACAAGAACAGTAGATCCTCTTCAGTCCAATACACTGTACTTGCTGGGAACAGACGCGAGTGCTATTTGCACTGTGTATGTAAATGGGGGCGCAATAGTGACTTTCCTTACCAGAAAACACCTCTTGCTCGTAGGAGCAGAAACTGCATGGGATTCAACTCCATTTCTGACTGGGAAACAAACACTAGCTCGCCTTACAAGAAACACACTCTGCTTTTGAGAAAAGAGCACTCTTCTACTCTACTGTGTTTCCTATAAGGCCAGAACAGTGAGCTTGCTCAGAACAAAAGAACTGTGCTTCCTACACACATGGGCCATATCTAGTTCAACTCTGCTTAGGAAACTGACAAGAACAGTAGCTCCTCTTCAGTCCAATACACTGTATTTGCTGGGAACAAACGCGAGTGCTATTTGCACTGTGTATGGCAAAGGGAGTGCAGTAGTGACTTTCCTACCAGAAAACAACTCTTGCTCGTAGGACCAAAATCTGCATGTGATTCAATTCCATTTAGGACTGGGAAACAAACGCTAGCTCGCCTTACAAGAAACACACTCTGCTTTTGAGAAAAGAGCACTCTTCTACTCTACCGTGTTTCCTATAGGGCCAGAACAGTGAGTTTGCTCAGAACAAAATAACTGTGCTTCCTACAAATACGGCCATATCTAGTTCAATTCTGCTTATGAAACTGACAAGAACAGTAGATCCTCTTCAGTCCAATACACTGTACATGCTGGGAACAGACGCCAGTGCTATTTGCCCTGTGTATGACAATGGGAGCACAATAGTGACTCTTCTTACCAGAAAACAACTCTTGCTCGTAGGACAAGAAACTGCATGTGACTCAACTCCATTTAGGACTGGTAAACAAACGCTAGCTCGCCCTACAAGAAACACACTCTACTTTTGAGAAAAGAGCACTCTTCTACTCTACTGTTTTTCCTATGGGGTCCGAACAGTGAGCTTGCTCAGAACAAAAGAAATGTGCTTACTACACACATGGGCCATATCTAGTTCAACTCTGCTTAGGAAACTGACAAGAACAGTAGCTCCTCTTCAGTCCAATACACTGTAGTTGCTGGGAACAGACGCGAGTGCTATTTGCATTGTGTATGGAAATGAGAGCGCAATAGTGACTTTTTTTTTAACCAGAAAACAACTCTTGCTCATAGGACCAAAAACTGCATGGGATTCAACTCCATTTAGGACTGGGAAACAAACGCTAGCTCGCCTTACAAGAAAGAAACTCTGCTTTTGATAAAAGAGCACTCTTCTACTCTACTGTGTTTCCTATGGGGTCCGAAGAGTGAGCTTGCTCAGAACAAAAGAACTGTGCTTCCTACACACACGGGCCATATCTAGTTCAACTCTGCTTAGGAAACTGACAAGAACGGTAGCTCCCCTTCAGTCCAATACACTGTACTAGCTGGGAACAGACGCGAGTGCTACATGCACTGTGTATGGCAATAGGAGCGCAGTAGTGACTCTTCTTATCAGAAAACACTTCTTGCTCATAGGACCAGAAATTGCATGGGATTCAACTCCATTTCTGACTGGGAAACAAACACTAGCTCGCTTTATAAGAAACACACTCTGCTTTTGAGAAAATAGCACTCTTCTACTCTAATGTCTTTTCTATGGGGTCCGAACATTGAGCTTGCTCAGAACAAAAGAACTGTGCTTCCTACACACAGGGGCCATATCTAGTTCAACTCTGCTTAGGAAACTGACAAGAACAGTAGCTCCACTTCAGTCCAATACACTGTACTTGCTGGGAACAGACGCCAGTGCTATTTGCCCTGTGTATGACAATGGGAGCGCAATAGTGACTCTTCTTACCAGAAAACAACTCTTGTTCGTAGGACCAGAAACTGCATGGGATTCAACTCCATTTTTGACTGGAAAACAAACACTATCTCGCGTTACAAGAAACACACTCTGCTTTTGAGAAAAGAGCACTCTTCTACTCTACTATGTTTCCTATGGGGTCAGAACAGTGAGCTTGCTCAGAACAAAAGAACTGTGCTTCCTACACACATGGGCCATATCTAGTTCAACTCTGCTTAGGAAACTGACAAGAACAGTAGCTCCGCTTAAGTCCAATACACTGTACTTGCTGGGAACAGACGTGAGTGCTATTTGCACTGAGTATGGAAATGGGAGCTCAATAGTGACTTTCCTTACCAGAAAACAACTCTTGCTCGTAGGACCAAAAACTGCATGTGATTCAAATCCGTTTAGTACTGGAAAACAAATGCTAGCTCGCCTTACAAGAAACACACTCTGCTTTTGAGAAAAGAGCACTCTTCTACTCTACTGTGTTTCCTATAGGGCCAGAACACTGAGATTGCTCAGAACAAAAGAACTGTGCTTCATACAAATACTGCCATATCTAGTTCAATTCTGCTTAGGAAACTGCAAAGAACAGTAGCTCCTGTTCAGTGCAATACACTGTACATTCTGGGAACAGACACCAGTGCTATTTGCCCTGTGTATGACAATGGGAGCGCAATAGTGACTCTTATTACCAGAAAACAACTCTTGCTCGTAGGACAAGAAACTGCATGTGATTCAACTCCATTTAGGATTGGGAAACAAACGCTAGCTCGGGTAACAAGAAACACACTCTGCTTTTGAGAAAAGAGCACTCTTCTACTCGACTGTGTATCCTATGGGGCCGAACAGTGAGCTTGCTCAGAACAAAACAACTGGGCTTCCTACACACACGGGCCATATCTAGTTCAACTCTGCTTTAGAAACTGACAAGAACAGTATCTTCTCTTCAGTCCAATACACTGTACTTGCTGGGAACAGATGCGAGTGCTATTTACACTGTGTATGGCAATGGGAGTGCAAGAGTGACTTTATTACCACAAAACAACTCTTGCTCGTAGGACCAAAACCTGCATGTGATTCAACTTCATTTAGGACTGGGAAACAAACGCTAGCTTGCCTTACAAGAAACACACTCTGCTTTTGAGAAAAGAGCACTCTTCTACTCTACTGTGTTTCCTATGGGGTCCGAACATTGAGCTTGCTCAGAACAAAAGAACTGTGCTTCCTACACACAGGGGCCATATCTAGTTCAACTCTGCTTAGGAAACTGACAAGAACAGTAGCTTCTCTTCAGTCCAATACACTGCACTTGCTGGGAACAGACGCGAGTGCTATTTGCACTGTGTATGGCAATGGGAGCAGAATAGTGACTTTCCTTACCAGAAAACAACTCTTGCTCGTAGGACCAGAAACTGCATGTGATTCAGCTCCATTTAAGACTGGGAAACAAACGAATGCTCGCCTTACAAGAAACACACTCTGCTTTTGAGAAAAGAGCACTCTTCTACTCTACTGTGTTTCCTTTGGTGTCCTAACAGTGAGCTTGCTCAGAACAAAAGAACTGTGCTTCCTACACACGGACCATATGTAGTTCAACTCTGCTTAGGAAACTGACAAGAACAGTAGCTCCTATTCAGTCCAATACACTGTACTTGCTGGGAACAGACGCGAGTGTCTTTGCACTGTGTATGTAAATGGGAGCGCAATAGTGACTTTCCTTACCAGAAAACACCTCTTGCTCGTAGGACCAGAAACTGCATGGGATTCAACTCCATTTCTGACTGGGAAACAAACACTAGCTCGCGTTACAAGAAACACACTCTGCTTTTGAGAAAAGAGCACTCTTCTACTCTACGGTGTTTCCTATAGGGCAAGAAGAGTGAGCTTGCTCAGAACAAAAGAACTGTGCTTCATACAAATACTGCCATATCTAGATCAATTCTGCTTAGGAAACTGACAAGAACAGTAGCTCCACTTCAGTCCAATACACTGTACATGCTGGGAACAGATGCCAGAGCTATTTGCCCTGTGTATGACAATGGGAGCGCAATAGTGACTCTTCTTACCAGAAAACAACTCTTGCTCGTAGGACAAGAATCTGCATGTGATTCAACTCCATTTAGGACTGGGAAACAAACGCTAGCTCGCCTAACAAGAAACACACTCTGCTTTTGAGAAAAGAGCACTCTTCTACTCTACTGTGTTTCCTATGGGGTCCGAACAGTGAGCTTGCTCAGAACAAAAGAACTGTGCTTCCTACACACACGGGCCATATCTAGTTCAACTCTGCTTAGGAAACTGACAAGAAAGGTAGCTCCTCTTTAGTCCAATACACTGTACTTGCTGGGAACAGACGCGAGTGCTATTTGCCGTGTGTATGGCAATAGGAGGACAATAGTGACTCTTCTTATGAGAAAACAACTCTTACTCATAGGACAAGAAACTGCATGGGATTCAACTCCATTTCTGACTGGGAAAAAAACACTAGCTCGCCTTACAAGAAACACACTCTGCTTTTGAGAAAAGAGCACTCTTCTACTCTACTGTGTTTCCTATGGGGTCCGAATAGTGAGCTTGCTCAGAACAAAAGAACTGTGCTTCCTACACACAGGGGCCATAACTAGTTCAACTCTGCTTCGGAAAATGACAAGAACAGTAGCTCCGCTTCAGTCCAATACACTGTACATGCTGGGAACAGACGCTAGAGCTATTTGCCCTGTGTATGACAATGGGAGCGCAATAGTGACTCTTCTTACCAGAAAACAACTCTTGCTCATAGGACAAGAAACTGCATGGGATTCAAGTCCATTTCTGACTGAAAAACAAACACTAGCTCGCCTTACAAGAAACACACTCTGCTTTTGAGAAAAGAGCACTCTTCTACTCTACTGTGTTTCCTATGGGGTCCGAACAGTGAGCTTGCTCAGAACAATAGAACTGTGCTTCCTACACACACGGGCCATATCTAGTTCAACTCTGCTTAGGAAACAGACAAGAACAGTAGATCCTCTTCAGTCCAATACACTGTACTTGCTGGGAACAGACGCGAGTGCTATTTGCACTGTGTATGTAAATGGGAGCGCAATAGTGACTTTCCTTACCAGAAAACACCTCTTGCTCGTAGGAGCAGAAACTGCATGGGATTCAACTCCATTTCTGACTGGGAAACAAACACTAGCTCGCCTTACAAGAAACACACTCTGCTTTTGAGAAAAGAGCACTCTTCTACTCTACTGTGTTTCCTATAAGGCCAGAACAGTGAGCTTGCTCAGAACAAAAGAACTGTGCTTCCTACACACATGGGCCATATCTAGTTCAACTCTGCTTAGGAAACTGACAAGAACAGTAGCTCCTCTTCAGTCCAATACACTGTATTTGCTGGGAACAAACGCGAGTGCTATTTGCACTGTGTATGGCAAAGGGAGTGCAGTAGTGACTTTCCTACCAGAAAACAACTCTTGCTCGTAGGACCAAAATCTGCATGTGATTCAATTCCATTTAGGACTGGGAAACAAACGCTAGCTCGCCTTACAAGAAACACACTCTGCTTTTGAGAAAAGAGCACTCTTCTACTCTACCGTGTTTCCTATAGGGCCAGAACAGTGAGTTTGCTCAGAACAAAATAACTGTGCTTCCTACAAATACGGCCATATCTAGTTCAATTCTGCTTATGAAACTGACAAGAACAGTAGATCCTCTTCAGTCCAATACACTGTACATGCTGGGAACAGACGCCAGTGCTATTTGCCCTGTGTATGACAATGGGAGCACAATAGTGACTCTTCTTACCAGAAAACAACTCTTGCTCGTAGGACAAGAAACTGCATGTGACTCAACTCCATTTAGGACTGGTAAACAAACGCTAGCTCGCCCTACAAGAAACACACTCTACTTTTGAGAAAAGAGCACTCTTCTACTCTACTGTTTTTCCTATGGGGTCCGAACAGTGAGCTTGCTCAGAACAAAAGAAATGTGCTTACTACACACATGGGCCATATCTAGTTCAACTCTGCTTAGGAAACTGACAAGAACAGTAGCTCCTCTTCAGTCCAATACACTGTAGTTGCTGGGAACAGACGCGAGTGCTATTTGCATTGTGTATGGAAATGAGAGCGCAATAGTGACTTTTTTTTTAACCAGAAAACAACTCTTGCTCATAGGACCAAAAACTGCATGGGATTCAACTCCATTTAGGACTGGGAAACAAACGCTAGCTCGCCTTACAAGAAAGAAACTCTGCTTTTGATAAAAGAGCACTCTTCTACTCTACTGTGTTTCCTATGGGGTCCGAAGAGTGAGCTTGCTCAGAACAAAAGAACTGTGCTTCCTACACACACGGGCCATATCTAGTTCAACTCTGCTTAGGAAACTGACAAGAACGGTAGCTCCCCTTCAGTCCAATACACTGTACTAGCTGGGAACAGACGCGAGTGCTACATGCACTGTGTATGGCAATAGGAGCGCAGTAGTGACTCTTCTTATCAGAAAACACTTCTTGCTCATAGGACCAGAAATTGCATGGGATTCAACTCCATTTCTGACTGGGAAACAAACACTAGCTCGCTTTATAAGAAACACACTCTGCTTTTGAGAAAATAGCACTCTTCTACTCTAATGTCTTTTCTATGGGGTCCGAACATTGAGCTTGCTCAGAACAAAAGAACTGTGCTTCCTACACACAGGGGCCATATCTAGTTCAACTCTGCTTAGGAAACTGACAAGAACAGTAGCTCCACTTCAGTCCAATACACTGTACTTGCTGGGAACAGACGCCAGTGCTATTTGCCCTGTGTATGACAATGGGAGCGCAATAGTGACTCTTCTTACCAGAAAACAACTCTTGTTCGTAGGACCAGAAACTGCATGGGATTCAACTCCATTTTTGACTGGAAAACAAACACTATCTCGCGTTACAAGAAACACACTCTGCTTTTGAGAAAAGAGCACTCTTCTACTCTACTATGTTTCCTATGGGGTCAGAACAGTGAGCTTGCTCAGAACAAAAGAACTGTGCTTCCTACACACATGGGCCATATCTAGTTCAACTCTGCTTAGGAAACTGACAAGAACAGTAGCTCCGCTTAAGTCCAATACACTGTACTTGCTGGGAACAGACGTGAGTGCTATTTGCACTGAGTATGGAAATGGGAGCTCAATAGTGACTTTCCTTACCAGAAAACAACTCTTGCTCGTAGGACCAAAAACTGCATGTGATTCAAATCCGTTTAGTACTGGAAAACAAATGCTAGCTCGCCTTACAAGAAACACACTCTGCTTTTGAGAAAAGAGCACTCTTCTACTCTACTGTGTTTCCTATAGGGCCAGAACACTGAGATTGCTCAGAACAAAAGAACTGTGCTTCATACAAATACTGCCATATCTAGTTCAATTCTGCTTAGGAAACTGCAAAGAACAGTAGCTCCTGTTCAGTGCAATACACTGTACATTCTGGGAACAGACACCAGTGCTATTTGCCCTGTGTATGACAATGGGAGCGCAATAGTGACTCTTATTACCAGAAAACAACTCTTGCTCGTAGGACAAGAAACTGCATGTGATTCAACTCCATTTAGGATTGGGAAACAAACGCTAGCTCGGGTAACAAGAAACACACTCTGCTTTTGAGAAAAGAGCACTCTTCTACTCGACTGTGTATCCTATGGGGCCGAACAGTGAGCTTGCTCAGAACAAAACAACTGGGCTTCCTACACACACGGGCCATATCTAGTTCAACTCTGCTTTCGAAACTGACAAGAACAGTATCTTCTCTTCAGTCCAATACACTGTACTTGCTGGGAACAGATGCGAGTGCTATTTACACTGTGTATGGCAATGGGAGTGCAAGAGTGACTTTATTACCACAAAACAACTCTTGCTCGTAGGACCAAAACCTGCATGTGATTCAACTTCATTTAGGACTGGGAAACAAACGCTAGCTTGCCTTACAAGAAACACACTCTGCTTTTGAGAAAAGAGCACTCTTCTACTCTACTGTGTTTCCTATGGGGTCCGAACATTGAGCTTGCTCAGAACAAAAGAACTGTGCTTCCTACACACAGGGGCCATATCTAGTTCAACTCTGCTTAGGAAACTGACAAGAACAGTAGCTTCTCTTCAGTCCAATACACTGCACTTGCTGGGAACAGACGCGAGTGCTATTTGCACTGTGTATGGCAATGGGAGCAGAATAGTGACTTTCCTTACCAGAAAACAACTCTTGCTCGTAGGACCAGAAACTGCATGTGATTCAGCTCCATTTAAGACTGGGAAACAAACGAATGCTCGCCTTACAAGAAACACACTCTGCTTTTGAGAAAAGAGCACTCTTCTACTCTACTGTGTTTCCTTTGGTGTCCTAACAGTGAGCTTGCTCAGAACAAAAGAACTGTGCTTCCTACACACGGACCATATGTAGTTCAACTCTGCTTAGGAAACTGACAAGAACAGTAGCTCCTATTCAGTCCAATACACTGTACTTGCTGGGAACAGACGCGAGTGTCTTTGCACTGTGTATGTAAATGGGAGCGCAATAGTGACTTTCCTTACCAGAAAACACCTCTTGCTCGTAGGACCAGAAACTGCATGGGATTCAACTCCATTTCTGACTGGGAAACAAACACTAGCTCGCGTTACAAGAAACACACTCTGCTAATGAGAAAAGAGCACTCTTCTACTCTACGGTGTTTCCTATAGGGCAAGAAGAGTGAGCTTGCTCAGAACAAAAGAACTGTGCTTCATACAAATACTGCCATATCTAGATCAATTCTGCTTAGGAAACTGACAAGAACAGTAGCTCCACTTCAGTCCAATACACTGTACATGCTGGGAACAGATGCCAGAGCTATTTGCCCTGTGTATGACAATGGGAGCGCAATAGTGACTCTTCTTACCAGAAAACAACTCTTGCTCGTAGGACAAGAATCTGCATGTGATTCAACTCCATTTAGGACTGGGAAACAAACGCTAGCTCGCCTAACAAGAAACACACTCTGCTTTTGAGAAAAGAGCACTCTTCTACTCTACTGTGTTTCCTATGGGGTCCGAACAGTGAGCTTGCTCAGAACAAAAGAACTGTGCTTCCTACACACACGGGCCATATCTAGTTCAACTCTGCTTAGGAAACTGACAAGAAAGGTAGCTCCTCTTTAGTCCAATACACTGTACTTGCTGGGAACAGACGCGAGTGCTATTTGCCGTGTGTATGGCAATAGGAGGACAATAGTGACTCTTCTTATGAGAAAACAACTCTTACTCATAGGACAAGAAACTGCATGGGATTCAACTCCATTTCTGACTGGGAAAAAAACACTAGCTCGCCTTACAAGAAACACACTCTGCTTTTGAGAAAAGAGCACTCTTCTACTCTACTGTGTTTCCTATGGGGTCCGAATAGTGAGCTTGCTCAGAACAAAAGAACTGTGCTTCCTACACACAGGGGCCATAACTAGTTCAACTCTGCTTCGGAAAATGACAAGAACAGTAGCTCCGCTTCAGTCCAATACACTGTACTTGCTGGGAACAGATGCGAGTGCTATTTACACTGTACATGGCAATGGGAGCGCAACAGTGACTTTATTACCAGAAAACAACTCTTGGTCGTAGGACCAAAAACTGTATGTGATTCAACTTCATTTAGGACTGGGAAACAAACGCTAGCTCGCCTTACAAGAAACACACTCTGCTTTTGAGAAAAGAGCAGTCTTCTACTCTACTGTGTTTCCAATGGGGTCCGAACATTGAGCTTGCTCAGAACAAAAGAACTGTGCTTCCTACACACACGGGCCATATCTAGTTCAACTCTGCTTAGGAAACTGACAAGAACAGTAGCTCCTCTTCAGTCCAATACACTGTACTTGCTGGGAACAAACGCGAGTGCTATTGGCACTGTGTATGGCAATGGGAGCGCAATAGTGACTTTCCTTAACAAAAAACAACTCTTGCTCGTAGGACCAGAAACTGCATGTGATTCAGCTCCATTTAGGACTGGGAAACAAATGCTAGCTCGCCTTACAAGAAACACACTCTGCTTTTGAGAAAAGAGCACTCTTCTACTCTACTGTGTTTCCTTTGGGGTCCGAACAGTGAGCTTGCTCAGAACAAAAGAACTGTGCTTCCTACACACACGGACCATATGTAGTTCAACTCTGCTTAGGAAACTGACAAGAACAGTAGCTCCTATTCAGTCCAATACACTGTACTTGCTGGGAACAGACGCGAGTGCTCTTTGCACTGTGTATGTAAATGGGAGCGTAATAGTGACTTTCTTTACCAGAAAACACCTCTTGCTCGTAGGACCAGAAACTGCATGGAATTCAACTCCATTTCTGACTGGGAAACAAACACTAGCTCGCCTTACAAGAAACACACTCTGCTTTTGAGAAAAGAGCACTCTTCTACTCTACGGTGTTTCCTATAGGGCAAGAACAGTGAGCTTGCTCAGAACAAAAGAACTGTGCTTCATACAAATACTGCTATATCTAGTTCAATTCTGCTTAGGAAACTGACAAGAACAGTAGCTCCAGTTCAGTCAAATACACTGTACATGCTGGGACCAGATGCCAGAGCTATTTGCCCTGTGTATGACAATGGGAGCGCAATAGTGACTCTTCTTACCAGAAAACAACTCTTGCTCGTAGGACAAGAATCTGCATGTGATTCAACTCCATTTAGGACTGGGAAACAAACGCTAGCTCGCCTAACAAGAAACACACTCTGCTTTTGAGAAAAGAGCACTCTTCTACTCTACTGTGTTTCCTATGGGGTCCGAACAGTGAGCTTGCTCAGAACAAAAGAACTGTGCTTCCTACACACACGGGCCATATGTAGTTCAACTCTGCTTAGGAAACTGACAAGAAAGGTAGCTCCTCTTTAGTCCAATACACTGTACTTGCTGGGAACAGACGCGAGTGCTATTTGCCCTGTGTATGGCAATAGGAGCACAATAGTGTCTCTTCTTATGAGAAAACAACTCTTACTCATAGGACAAGAAACTGCATGGGATTCAACTCCATTTCTGACTGGGAAAAAAACACTAGCTCGCCTTACAAGAAACACACTCTGCTTTTGAGAAAAGAGCACTCTTCTACTCTACTGTGTTTCCTATGGGGTCCGAATAGTGAGCTTGCTCAGAACAAAAGAACTGTGCTTCCTACACACAGGGGCCATAACTAGTTCAACTCTGCTTCGGAAAATGACAAGAACAGTAGCTCCGCTTCAGTCCAATACACTGTACTTGCTGGGAACAGATGCGAGTGCTATTTACACTGTACATGGCAATGGGAGCACAACAGTGACTTTATTACCAGAAAACAACTCTTGGTCGTAGGACGAAAAACTGCATGTGATTCAACTTCATTTAGGACTGGGAAACAAACGCTAGCTCGCCTTACAAGAAACACACTCTGCTTTTGAGAAAAGAGCAGTCTTCTACTCTACTGTGTTTCCTATGGGGTCCGAACATTGAGCTTGCTCAGAACAAAAGAACTGTGCTTCCTACACACAGGGGCCAAATCTAGTTCAACTCTGCTTAGTAAACTGACAAGAACAGTAGCTCCTCTTCAGTCCAATACACTGTACTTGCTGGGAACAGACGCGAGTGCTATTTGCACTGTGTATGGCAATGGGAGCAGAATAGTGACTTTCCTTATCAGAAACAACTCTTGCTCGTAGGACCAGAACCTGCATGTGATTCAGCTCCATTTAGGACTGGGAAACAAACGATAGCTCGCCTTACAAGAAACACACTCTGCTTTTGAGAAAAGAGCACTCTTCTACTCTACTGTGTTTCCTTTGGGGTGCTAACAGTGAGCTTGCTCAGAACAAAAGAACTGTGCTTTCTACACACACGGACCATATGTAGTTCAACTCTGCTTAGGAAACTGACAAGAACAGTAGCTCCTATTCAGTCCAATACACTGTACTTGCTGGGAACAGACGCGAGTGTCTTTGCACTGTGTATGTAAATGGGAGCGCAATAGTGACTTTCCTTACCAGAAAACACCTCTTGCTCGTAGGACCAGAAACTGCATGGGATTCAACTCCATTTCTGACTGGGAAACAAACACTAGCTCGCCTTACAAGAAACACACTCTGCTTTTGAGAAAAGAGCACTCTTCTACTCTACGGTGTTTCCTATTGGGCAAGAACAGTGAGCTTGCTCAGAACAAAAGAACTGTGCTTCATACAAATACTGCCATATCTAGATCAATTCTGCTTAGGAAACTGACAAGAACAGTAGCTCCACTTCAGTCCAATACACTGTACATGCTGGGAACAGATGCCAGAGCTATTTGCCCTGTGTATGACAATGGGAGCGCAATAGTGACTCTTCTTACCAGAAAACAACTCTTGCTCGTAGGACAAGAATCTGCATGTGATTCAACTCCATTTAGGACTGGGAAACAAACGCTAGCTCGCCTAACAAGAAACACACTCTGCTTTTGAGAAAAGAGCACTCTTCTACTCTACTGTGTTTCCTATGGGGTCCGAACAGTGAGCTTGCTCAGAACAAAAGAACTGTGCTTCCTACACACACGGGCCATATCTAGTTCAACTCTGCTTAGGAAACTGACAAGAAAGGTAGCTCCTCTTTAGTCCAATACACTGTACTTGCTGGGAACAGACGCGAGTGCTATTTGCCGTGTGTATGGCAATAGGAGGACAATAGTGACTCTTCTTATGAGAAAACAACTCTTACTCATAGGACAAGAAACTGCATGGGATTCAACTCCATTTCTGACTGGGAAAAAAACACTAGCTCGCCTTACAAGAAACACACTCTGCTTTTGAGAAAAGAGCACTCTTCTACTCTACTGTGTTTCCTATGGGGTCCGAATAGTGAGCTTGCTCAGAACAAAAGAACTGTGCTTCCTACACACAGGGGCCATAACTAGTTCAACTCTGCTTCGGAAAATGACAAGAACAGTAGCTCCGCTTCAGTCCAATACACTGTACTTGCTGGGAACAGATGCGAGTGCTATTTACACTGTACATGGCAATGGGAGCGCAACAGTGACTTTATTACCAGAAAACAACTCTTGGTCGTAGGACCAAAAACTGTATGTGATTCAACTTCATTTAGGACTGGGAAACAAACGCTAGCTCGCCTTACAAGAAACACACTCTGCTTTTGAGAAAAGAGCAGTCTTCTACTCTACTGTGTTTCCTATGGGGTCCGAACATTGAGCTTGCTCAGAACAAAAGAACTGTGCTTCCTACACACACGGGCCATATCTAGTTCAACTCTGCTTAGGAAACTGACAAGAACAGTAGCTCCTCTTCAGTCCAATACACTGTACTTGCTGGGAACAAACGCGAGTGCTATTGGCACTGTGTATGGCAATGGGAGCGCAATAGTGACTTTCCTTAACAAAAAACAACTCTTGCTCGTAGGACCAGAAACTGCATGTGATTCAGCTCCATTTAGGACTGGGAAACAAATGCTAGCTCGCCTTACAAGAAACACACTCTGCTTTTGAGAAAAGAGCACTCTTCTACTCTACTGTGTTTCCTTTGGGGTCCGAACAGTGAGCTTGCTCAGAACAAAAGAACTGTGCTTCCTACACACACGGACCATATGTAGTTCAACTCTGCTTAGGAAACTGACAAGAACAGTAGCTCCTATTCAGTCCAATACACTGTACTTGCTGGGAACAGACGCGAGTGCTCTTTGCACTGTGTATGTAAATGGGAGCGTAATAGTGACTTTCTTTACCAGAAAACACCTCTTGCTCGTAGGACCAGAAACTGCATGGAATTCAACTCCATTTCTGACTGGGAAACAAACACTAGCTCGCCTTACAAGAAACACACTCTGCTTTTGAGAAAAGAGCACTCTTCTACTCTACGGTGTTTCCTATTGGGCAAGAAGAGTGAGCTTGCTCAGAACAAAAGAACTGTGCTTCATACAAATACTGCCATATCTAGTTCAATTCTGCTTAGGAAACTGACAAGAACAGTAGCTCCACTTCAGTCCAATACACTGTACATGCTGGGAACAGATGCCAGAGCTATTTGCCCTGTGTATGACAATGGGAGCACAATAGTGACTCTTCTTACCAGAAAACAACTCTTGCTCATAGGACAAGAATCTGCATGTGATTCAACTCCATTTTGGACTGGGAAACAAACGCTAGCTCGCCTAACAAGAAACACACTCTGCTTTTGAGAAAAGAGCACTCTTCTACTCTACTGTTTTTCCTATGGGGTCCGAACAGTGAGCTTGCTCAGAACAAAAGAACTGTGCTTCCTACACACACGGGCCATATCTAGTTCAACTCTGCTTAGGAAACTGACAAGAACGGTAGCTCCTCTTCAGTCCAATACACTGTACTAGCTGGGAACAGACACGAGTGCTATTTGCCCTGTGTATGGCAATAGGAGCACAATAGTGACTCTTCTTATGAGAAAACAACTCTTACTCATAGGACAAGAAACTGCATGGGATTCAACTCCATTTCTGATTGGGAAAAAAACACTAGCTCGCCTTACAAGAAACACACTCTGCTTTTGAGAAAAGAGCACTCTTCTACTCTACTGTGTTTCCTATGGGGTCCGAATAGTGAGCTTGCTCAGAACAAAAGAACTGTGCTTCCTACACACAGGGGCCAAAGCTAGTTCAACTCTGCTTCGGAAACTGACAAGAACAGTAGCTCCGCTTCAGTCCAATACACTGTACTTGCTGGGAACAGATGCGAGTGCTATTTACACTGTACATGGCAATGGGAGCACAACAGTGACTTTATTACCAGAAAACAACTCTTGCTCGTAGGACCAAAAACTGCATGTGATTCAACTCCATTTAGGACTGGGAAACAAACGCTAGCTCGCCTTACAAGAAACACACTCTGCTTTTGAGAAAAGAGCAGTCTCTACTCTACTGTGTTTCCTATGGGGTCCGAACATTGAGCCTGCTCAGAACAAAAGAACTGTGCTTCCTACACACACGGGCCATATCTAGTTCAACTCTGCTTAGGAAACTGACAAGAACAGTAGCTCCTCTTCAATCCAATACACTGTACTTGCTGGGAACAGACGCGAGTGCTATTGGCACTGTGTATGGCAATGGGAGCGAAATAGTGACTTTCCTTACCAGAAAACAACACTTGCTCGTAGGACCAGAAACTGCATGTGATTCAGCTCCATTTAGGACTGGGAAACAAATGCTAGCTCGCCTTACAAGAAACACACTCTGCTTTTGAGAAAAGAGCACTCTTCTACTCTACTGTGTTTCCTTTGGGTTCCGAACAGTGAGCTTGCTCAGAACAAAAGAACTGTGCTTCCTACACACACGGACCATATGTAGTTCAACTCTGCTTAGGAAACTGACAAGAACAGTAGCTCCTATTCAGTCCAATACACTGCACTTGCTGGGAACAGACGCGAGTGCTCTTTGCACTGAGTATGTAAATGGGAGCGTAATAGTGACTTTCCTTACCAGAAAACACCTCTTGCTCGTAGGACCATTAACTGCATGGGAATCAACTCCATTTCTGACTGGGAAACAAACACTAGCTCGCCTTACAAGAAACACACTCTGCTTTTGAGAAAAGAGCACTCTTCTACTCTACTGTGTTTCCTATAGGGCCAGAACAGTGAGCTTGCTCAGAACAAAAGAACTGTGCTTCATACAAATACTGCCATATCTATTTCAATTCTACTTAGGAAACTGACAAGAACAGTAGCTCCTGTTCAGTCCAATACACTGTACATGCTGGGAACAGATGCCAGAGCTATTTGCCCTGTGTATGACAATGGGAGCGCAATAGTGACTCTTCTTAACAGAAAACAACCCTTGCTCGTAGGACAAGAATCTGCATGTGATTCAACTTCATTTAGGACTGGGAAACAAACGCTAGCTCGCCTAACAAGAAACACAGTCTGCTTTTGAGAAAAGAGCACTCTTCTACTCTACTGTGTTTCCTATGGGGCTCGAACAGTGAGCTTGCTCAGAACAAAAGAACTGTGCTTCCTACACACAGGGGCCATATCTAGTTCAACTCTGCTTAGGAAACTGACAAGAACAGTAGCTCCACTTCAGTCCAATACACTGTACTTGTTGGGAACAGACGCCAGTGCTATTTGCCCTGTGTATGACAATGGGAGTGCAATAGTGACTCTTCTTACCAGAAAACAACTCTTGCTCGTAGTATCTGAAACTGCATAGGATTCAACTCCATTTCTGACTGGAAAACAAACACAAGCTCGCCTAACAAGAAACACACTCTGCTTTTGAGAAAAGAGCACTCTTCTATTCTTCTGTGTTTCTATATGGTCCGAAAATTGAGCTTGCTCAGAACAAAAGAACTGTGCTCCCTACACAGGGGCCATATCTAGTTCAACTCTCCTTAGGAAACTGACAAGAACAGTAGCTCCGCTTCAGTCCAATACACTGTACTTCCTGGGAACAGATGCGATTGCTATTTGCACTGTGTATGGAAATGGGAGTGCAATAGTAACTTTCCTTACCAGAAAACAACTCTTGCTCATAGGACCAAAAACTGCATGTGATTCAACGCCATTTAGGACTGGGAAACAAAAGCTAGCTCGCCTTACAAGAAACACACTCTGCTTTTGAGAAAAGAGCACTCTTCTACTCTACGGTGTTTCCTATAGGGCAAGAACAGTGAGCTTGCTCAGAACAAAAGAACTGTGCTTCATACAAATACTGCCATATCTAGTTCAATTCTGCTTAGGAAACTGACAAGAACAGTAGCTCCAGTTCAGTCAAATACACTGTACATGCTGGGACCAGATGCCAGAGCTATTTTCCTGTGTATGACAATGGGAGCACAATAGTGACTCTTCTTACCAGAAAACAACTCTTGCTCGTAGGACAAGAATCTGCATGTGATTCAACTCCATTTAGGACTGGGAAACAAACGCTAGCTCCCCTAACAAGAAACACACTCTGCTTTTGAGAAAAGAGCACTCTTCTACTCTACTGTGTTTCCTATGGGGTCCGAACAGTGAGCTTGCTCAGAACAAAAGAACTGTGCTTCCTACACACACGGGCCATATCTAGTTCAACTCTGCTTAGGAAACTGACAAGAAAGGTAGCTCCTCTTTAGTCCAATTCACTGTACTTGCTGGGAACAGACGCGAGTGCTATTTGCCCTGTGTATGGCAATAGGAGCACAATAGTGTCTCTTCTAATGAGAAAACAACTCTTACTCATAGGACAAGAAACTGCATGGGATTCAACTCCATTTCTGACTGGGAAAAAAAACACTAGCTCGCCTTACAAGAAACACACTCTGCTTTTGAGAAAAGAGCACTCTTCTACTCTACTGTGTTTCCTATGGTGTCCGAATAGTGAGCTTGCTCAGAACAAAAGAACTGTGCTTCCTACACACAGGGGCCATAACTAGTTCAACTCTGCTTCGGAAACTGACAAGAACAGTAGCTCCGTTTCAGTCCAATACACTGTACTTGCTGGGAACAGATGCGAGTGCTATTTACACTGTACATGGCAATGGGAGCGCAACAGTGACTTTATTACCAGAAAACAACTCTTGGTCGTAGGACCAAAAACTGCATGTGATTCAACTTCATTTAGGACTGGGAAACAAACGCTAGCTCGCCTTACAAGAAACACACTCTGCTTTTGAGAAAAGAGCAGTCTTCTACTCTACTGTGTTTCCTATTTGGTCCGAACATTGAGCTTGCTCAGAACAAAAGAACTGTGCTTCCTACACACACGGGCCATATCTAGTTCAACTCTGCTTAGGAAACTGACAAGAACAGTAGCTCCTCTTCAGTCCAATACACTGTACTTGCTGGGAACAGACGCGAGTGCTATTGGCACTGTGTATGGCAATGGGAGCGCAATAGTGACTTTCCTTACCAGAAAACAACTCTTGCTCGTAGGACCAGAAACTGCATGTGATTCAGCTCCATTTAGGACTGGGAAACAAATGCTAGCTCGGCTTACAAGAAACACACTCTGCTTTTGAGAAAAGAGCACTCTTCTACTCTACTGTGTTTCCTTTGGGGTCCGAACAGTGAGCTTGCTCAGAACAAAAGAACTGTGCTTCCTACACACACGGACCATATGTAGTTCAACTCTGCTTAGGAAACTGACAAGAACAGTAGCTCCTATTCAGTCCAATACACTGTACTTGCTGGGAACAGACGCGAGTGCTCTTTGCACAGTGTATGTAAATGGGAGCGTAATAGTGACTTTCTTTACCAGAAAACACCTCTTGCTCGTAGGACCGGAAACTGCATGGGATTCAACTCCATTTCTGACTGGGAAACAAACACTAGCTCGCCTTACAAGAAACACACTCTGCTTTTGAGAGAAGAGCACTCTTCTACTCTACTGTGTTTCCTATGGGGTCCGAACATTGAGCTTGCTCAGAACAAAAGAACTGTGCTTCCTACACACAGGGGCCAAATCTAGTTCAACTCTGCTTAGTAAACTGACAAGAACAGTAGCTCCTCTTCAGCCAATACACTGTACTTGCTGGGAACAGACGCGAGTGCTATTTGCACTGTGTATGGCAATGGGAGCAGAATAGTGACTTTCCTTACCAGAAAACAAATCTTGCTCGTAAGACCAGAAACTGCATGTCATTCAGCTCCATTTAGGACTGGGAAACAAACGATAGCTCGCCTTACAAGAAACACACTCTGCTTTTGAGAAAAGAGCAGTCTCTACTCTACTGTGTTTCCTATGGTGTCCGAACATTGAGCTTGCTCAGAACAAAAGAACTGTGCTTCCTACACACACGGGCCATATCTAGGTCAACTCTGCTTAGGAAACTGACAAGAACTGTAGCTCCTCTTCAGTCCAATACACTGTACTTGCTGGGAACAGACGCGAGTGCTATTGGCACTGTGTATGGCAATGGGAGCGAAATAGTGACTTTCCTTACCAGAAAACAACACTTGCTCGTAGGACCAGAAACTGCATGTGATTCAGCTCCATTTAGGACTGGGAAACAAATGCTATCTCGCCTTACAAGAAACACACTCTGCTTTTGAGAAAAGAGCACTCTTCTACTCTACTGTGTTTCCTTTGGGTTCCGAACAGTGAGCTTGCTCAGAACAAAAGAACTGTGCTTCCTACACACACGGACCATATGTAGTTCAACTCTGCTTAGGAAACTGACAAGAACAGTAGCTCCTATTCAGTCCAATACACTGCACTTGCTGGGAACAGACGCGAGTGCTCTTTGCACTGAGTATGTAAATGGGAGCGTAATAGTGACTTTCCTTACCAGAAAACACCTCTTGCTCGTAGGACCATTAACTGCATGGGAATCAACTCCATTTCTGACTGGGAAACAAACACTAGCTCGCCTTACAAGAAACACACTCTGCTTTTGAGAAAAGAGCACTCTTCTACTCTACTGTGTTTCCTATAGGGCCAGAACAGTGAGCTTGCTCAGAACAAAAGAACTGTGCTTCATACAAATACTGCCATATCTATTTCAATTCTACTTAGGAAACTGACAAGAACAGTAGCTCCTGTTCAGTCCAATACACTGTACATGCTGGGAACAGATGCCAGAGCTATTTGCCCTGTGTATGACAATGGGAGCGCAATAGTGACTCTTCTTAACAGAAAACAACTCTTGCTCGTAGGACAAGAATCTGCATGTGATTCAACTTCATTTAGGACTGGGAAACAAACGCTAGCTCGCCTAACAAGAAACACAGTCTGCTTTTGAGAAAAGAGCACTCTTCTACTCTACTGTGTTTCCTATGGGGTCCGAACAGTGAGCTTGCTCAGAACAAAAGAACTGTGCTTCCTACACACACGGGCCATATCTAGTTCAACTCTGCATAGGAAACTGACAAGAACAGTAGCTCCACTTCAGTCCAATACACTGTACTTGCTGGGAACAGACGCCAGTGCTTTTTGCCCTGTGTATGACAATGGGAGTGCAATAGTGACTCTTCTTACCAGAAAACAACTCTTGCTCGTAGGACCTGAAACTGCATAGGATTCAACTCCATTTCTGACTGGAAAACAAACACTAGCTCGCCTAACAAGAAACACACTCTGCTTTTGAGAAAAGAGCACTCTTCTATTCTTCTGTGTTTCTATATGGTCCGAACAGTGAGCATGCTCAGAACAAAAGAACTGTGCTCCCTACACACAGGGGCCATATCTAGTTCAACTCTCCTTAGGAAACTGACAAGAACAGTAGCTCCGCTTCAGTCCAATACACTGTACTTCCTGGGAACAGATGCGATTGCTATTTGCACTGTGTATGGAAATGGGAGTGCAATAGTAACTTTCCTTACCAGAAAACAACTCTTGCTCATAGGACCAAAAACTGCATGTGATTCAACTCCATTTAGGACTGGGAAACAAAAGCTAGCTCGCCTTACAAGAAACACACTCTGCTTTTGAGAAAAGAGCACTCTTCTACTCTACTGTGTTTCCTATAGGGCCAGAACAGTGAGTTTGCTCATAACAAAAGAAACTGTGCTTCCTACAAATACGGCTATATCTAGTGCAATTCTGCTTAGGAAACTGACAAGAACAGTAGATCCTCTTCAGTCCAATACACTGTATATGCTGGGAACAGATGCCAGTGCTATTTGCCCTGTGTATGACAATGGGAGCGCAATAGTGACTCTTCTTACCAGAAAACAACTCTTGCTCGTAGGACAAAAAACTGCATGAGATTCAACTCCATTTAGGACTGGGAAACAAACGCTAGCTCTCCTTACAAGAAACACACTCTCCTTTTGAGAAAAGAGCACTCTTCTACTCTACTGTGTTTCCTATGGGGTCCCAACAGTGAGCTTGCTCAGAACAAAAGAACTGTGCTTCCTACACACATGGGCCATATCTAGTTCAACTCTGCTTAGGAAACTGACAAGAACAGTAGCTCCTCTTCAGTCCAATACACTGTTTTTGCTGGGAACAAACGCGAGTGCTATTTGCACAGTGTATGGCAAAGGGAGCGCAGTAGTGACTTTCCTACCAGAAAACAACTCTTGCTCGTAGGACCAAAAACTGCATGTGATTCAATTCCATTTAGGACTGGGAAACAAACGCTAGCTCGCCTTACAAGAAACACACTCTGCTTTTGAGAAAAGAGCACTCTTCTACTCTACTGTGTTTCCTATAGGGCCAGAACAGTGAGTTTGCTCAGAACAAAATAACTGTGCTTCCTACAAATACGGCCATATCTAGTTCAATTCTGCTTAGGAAACTGACAAGAACAGTAGATCCTCTTCAGTCCAATACACTGTACATGCTGGGAACAGATGCCAGTTCTATTTGCCCTGTGTATGACAATGGGAGCACAATAGTGACTCTTCTTACCAGAAAACAACTCTTGCTCGTAGGACAAGAAACTGCATGTGATTCAACTCCATTTAGGACTGGGAAACAAACGCTAGCTCGCCTTACAAGAAACACACTCTGCTTTTGAGAAAAGAGCACTCTTCTACTCTACTGTTTTTCCTATGGGGTCCGAACAGTGAGCTTGCTCAGAACAAAAGAACTGTGCTTACTACACACACGGGCCATATCTAGTTCAACTCTGCTTAGGAAACTGACAAGAACAGTAACTCCTCTTCAGTCCAATACACTGTAGTTGCTGGGAACAGACGCGAGTGCTATTTGCATTGTGTATGGAAATGAGAGTGCAATAGTGACTTTTTTTTTAACCAGAAAACAACTCTTGCTCATAGGACCAAAAACTGCATGTGATTCAACTCCATTTAGGACTGGGAAACAAACGCTAGCTCACCTTACAAGAAAGAAACTCTGCTTTTGATAAAAGAGCACTCTTCTACTCTACTGTGTTTCCTATGGGGTCCGAAGAGTGAGCTTGCTCAGAACAAAAGAACTGTGCTTCCTACACACACGGGCCATATCTAGTTCAACTCTGCTTAGGAAACTGACAAGAACGGTAGCTCCTCTTCAGTCAAATACACTGTACTAGCTTGGAACAGACGCGAGTGCTACTTGCACTGTGTATGGCAATAGGAGCACAATAGTGACTCTTCTTATCAGAAAAAACTTCTTGCTCATAGGACCAGAAATTGCATGGGATTCAACTCCATTTCTGACTGGGAAACAAACACTAGCTCGCCTTATAAGAAACACACTCTGCTTTTGAGAAAAGAGCACTCTTCTACTCTAATGTCTTTTCTATGGGTTCGGAACAGTGAGTTTGCTCAGAACAAAAGAACTGTGCTTCCTACACACAGTGGCCATATCTAGTTCAACTCTGCTTAGGAAACTGACAAGAACAGTAGCTCCACTTCAGTCCAATACACTGTACATGCTCGGAACAGACGCCAGTGCTATTTGCCCTGTGTATGACAATGGGAGCGCAATAGTGACTCTTCTTACCAGAAAACAACTCTTGCTCGTAGGACCAGAAACTGCATAGGATTCAACTCCATTTCTGACTGGAAAACAAACACTAGCTCGCCTAACAAGAAACACACTCTGCTTTTGAGAAAAGAGCACTCTTCTATTCTTCTGTGTTTCTATATGTTCCGAACAGTGAGCTTGCTCAGAACAAAAGAACTGTGCTCCCTACACACAGGGGCCATATCTAGTTCAACTCTGCTTAGGAAACTGACAAGAACAGTAGCTCCGCTTCAGTCCAATACACTGCACTTCCTGGGAACAAATGCGATTGCTATTTGCACTGTGTATGGAAATGGGAGCGCAATAGTGACTTTCCTTACCAGAAAACAACTCTTGTTCATAGGACCAAAAACTGCATGTGATTCAACTCCATTTAGGACTGGGAAACAAAAGCTAGCTCGCCTTACAAGAAACACACTCTGCTTTTGAGAAAAGAGCACTCTTCTACTCTACTGTGTTTCCTATAGGGCCAGAACAGTGAGTTTGCTCAGAACAAAAGAACTGTGCTTCCTACAAATACGGCTATATCTAGTACAATTCTGCTTAGGAAACTGACAAGAACAGTAGATCCTCTTCAGTCCAATACACTGTATATGCTGGGAACAGACGCCAGTGCTATTTGCCCTGTGTATGACAATGGGAGCGCAATAGTGACTCTTCTTACCAGAAAACAACTCTTGCTCGTAGGACAAGAAACTGCATGAGATTCAACTCCATTATAGACTGGGAAACAAACGCTAGCTCTCCTTACAAGAAATAAACTCTACTTTTGAGAAAAGAGCACTCTTCTACTCTACTGTGTTTCCTATGGGGTCCGAAAAGTGAGCTTGCTCAGAACAAAAGAACTGTGCTTCCTACACACATGGGCCATATCTAGTTCAACTCTGCTTAGGAAACTGACAAGAACAGTAGCTCCTCTTCAGTCCAATACACTGTATTTGCTGGGAACAAACGTGAGTGCTATTTGCACTGTGTATGGCAAAGGGAGCACAGTAGTGACTTTCCTACCAGAAAACAACTCTTGCTCGTAGGACCAAAAACTGCATGTGATTCAATTCCATTTAGGACTGGGAAACAAACGCTAGCTCGCCTTACAAGAAACACACTCTGCTTTTGAGAAAAGAGCACTCTTCTACTCTACTGTGTTTCCTATAGGGCCAGAACATTGAGTTTGCTCAGAACAAAAGAACTGTGCTTCCTACAAATACGGCTATATCTAGTACAATTCTGCTTAGGAAACTGACAAGAACAGTAGATCCTCTTCAGTCCAATACACTGTATATTCTGGGAACAGACGCCAGTGCTATTTGCCCTGTGAATGACAATGGGAGCACAATAGTGACTCTTCTTACCAGAAAACAACTCTTGCTCGTAGGACAAGAAACTGCATAGGATTCAACTCCATTTAGGACTGGGAAACAAACACTAGCTCGTCTAACAAGAAACACACTCTGCTTTTGAGAAAAGAGCACTCTTCTACTCTACTGTGTTTCCTAAGGGGTCCAAACAGTGAGCTTGCTCAGAACAAAGGAACTGTGCTTCCTACACACAGGGGCCATATCTAGTTCAACTCAGCTTAGGAAACTGACAAGAACAGTAGCTCCACTTCAGTCCAATACACTGTACTTGCTGGGAACAGACGCCAGTACTTTTTGCCCTGTGTATGACAATGGGAGCGCAATAGTGACTCTTCTTACCAGAAAACAACTCTTGCTCTTAGGACCAGAAACTGCATAGGATTCAACTCCATTTCTGACTGGAAAACAAACACTAGCTTGCCTAACAAGAAACACACTCTGCATTTGAGAAAAGAGCACTCTTCTATTCTTCTGTGTTTCTATCCGGTCCGAACAGTGAGCTTGCTCAGAACAAAAGAACTGTGCTCCCTACACACAGGGGCCATATCTAGTTCAACTCTGCTTAGGAAACTGACAAGAACTGTAGCTCCGCTTCAGTCCAATACACTGTACTTCCTGGGAACAGATGCGATTGCTATTTGCACTGTGTATGGAAATGGGAGCGCAATAGTGACTTTCCTTACCAGAAAACAAATCTTGCTCATAGGACCAAAAACTGCATGTGATTCAACTCCATTTAGGACTGGGAAACAAAAGCTAGCTCGCCTTACAAGAAACACACTCTGCTTTTGAGAAAAGAGCACTCTTCTACTCTACTGTGTTTCCTATAGGGCCAGAACAGTGAGTTTTCTCAGAACAAAAGAACTGTGCTTCCTACAAATACGGCTATATCTAGTACAATTCTGCTTAGGAAACTTACAAGAACAGTAGATCCTCTTTAGTCCAATACACTGTATATGCTGGGAACAGACACCAGTGCTATTTGCCCTGTGTATGACAATGGGAGTGCAATAGTGACTCTTCTTACCAGAAAACAACTCTTGCTCGTAGGACAAGAAACTGCATGTGATTCAACTCCATTTAGGACTGGGAAACAAACGCTAGCTCGAATTACAAGAAACACACTCTGCTTTTGAGAAAAGAGCACTCTTCTACTCTACTGTTTTTCGTATGGGGTCCGAACAGTGAGCTTGCTCAGAACAAAAGAACTGTGCTTACTACACACATGGGCCATATCTAGTTCAACTCTGCTTAGGAAACTGACAAGAACAGTAGCTCCTCTTCAGTCCAATACACTGTAGTTGCTGGGAACAGACGCGAGTGCTATTTGCATTGTGTATGGAAATGAGAGCGCAATAGTGACTTTTTTTTTTAACCAGAAAACAACTCTTGCTCATAGGACCAAAAACTACATGTGATTCAACTCCATTTAGGACTGGGAAACAAACGCTAGCTCGCCTTACAAGAAAGAAACTCTGCTTTTGATAAAAGAGCACTCTTCTACTCTACTGTGTTTCCTATGGGTTCCGAAGAGTGAGCTTGCTCAGAACAAAAGAACTGTGCTTCCTACACACACGGGCCATATCTAGTTCAACTCTGCTTAGGAAAGTGACAAGAACGGTAGCTCCTCTTCAGTCCAATACACTGTACTAGCTGGGAACAGACGCGAGTGCTACCTGCACTGTGTATGGCAATAGGAGCGCAATAGTGACTCTTCTTATCAGAAAACACTTCTTGCTCATAGGACCAGAAATTGCATGGGATTCAACTCCATTTCTGACTGGGAAACAAACACTAGCTCGCCTTATAAGAAACAGACTCTGCTTTTGAGAAAAGAGCACTTTTCTACTCTAATGTCTTTTCTATGGGGTCCGAACAGTGAGCTTGCTCAGAACAAAAGAACTGTGCTTCCTACACATGGGCCATATCTAGTTCAACTCTGCTTAGGAAACTGACAAGAACAGTAGCTCCGCTTCAGTCCAATACACTGTACTTGCTGGTAACAGACGCGAGTGCTATTTGCACTGAGTATGGCAAAGGGAGCACAGTAGTGACTTTCCTTACCAGAAAACAACTCTTGCTCGTAGGACCAAAAAACTGCATGTGATTCAACTCCGTTTAGGACTGGGAAACAAATGCTAGCTCGGCTTACAAGAAACACACTCTGCTTTTGAGAAAAGAGCACTCTTCTACTCTACTGTGTTTCCTATAGGGCCAGAAAAGTGAGATTGCTCAGAACAAAAGAACTGTGCTTCATACAAATACTGCCATATCTAGTTCAATTCTGCTTAGGAAACTGAAAAGAACAGTAGCTCCTGTTCAGTGCAATACACTGTACATTCTGGGAACAGACGCCAGTGCTATTTGCCCTGTGTATGACAATGGGAGCGCAATAGTGACTCTTATTACCAGAAAACAACTCTTGCTCGTAGGACAAGAAACTGCATGTGATTCAACTCCATTTAGGACTGGGAAACAAATGCTAGCTCGCCTTACAAGAAACACACTCTGCTTTTGAGAAAAGAGCACTCTTCTACTCTACTGTTTTTCCTATGGGGTCCTAACAGTGAGCTTGCTCAGAACAAAAGAACTGTGCTTACTACACACATGGGCCATATCTAGTTCAACTCTGCTTAGGAAACTGATCAGAACAGTAGCTCCTCTTCAGTCCAATACACTGTAGTTGCTGGGAACAGACGCGAGTGCTATTTGCATTGTGTATGGAAATGAGAGCGCAATAGTGACTTTTTTTTTAACCAGAAAACAACTTTTGCTCATAGGACCAAAAACTGCATGTGATTCAACTCCATTTAGGACTGGGAAACAAACGCTAGCTTGCCTTACAAGAAAGAAACTCTGCTTTGATAAAAGAGCACTCTTCTACTCTACTGTGTTTCCTATGGGGTCCGAAGAGTGAGCTTGCTCAGAACAAAAGAACTGTGCTTCCTACACACACGGGCCATATCTAGTTCAACTCTGCTTAGGAAACTGACAAGAACGGTAGCTCCTCTTCAGTCCAATACACTGTACTTGCTTGGAACAGACGCCAGTGCTATTTGCCCTGTGTATGACAATGGGAGCACAATAGTGACTCTTCTTACCAGAAAACAACTCTTGCTCGTAGGACAAGAAACTGCATGTGATTCAACTCCATTTAGGACTGGGAAACAAACGCTAGCTCGCCTTACAAGAAACACACTCTGCTTTTGAGAAAAGAGCACTCTTCTACTCTACTGTTTTTCCTATGGGGTCGGAACAGTGAGCTTGCTCAGAACAAAAGAACTGTGCTTCCTACACACAGGGGCCATATCTAGTTCAACTCTGCTTAGGAAACTGACAAGAACAGTAGCTCCACTTCAGTCCAAAACACTGTACTTGCTGGGAAGAGACGCCAGTGCTATTTGCCCTGTGTATGACAATGGGAGCACAATAGTGACTCTTCTTACCAGAAAACAACTCTTGCTCGTAGGACCAGAAATTGCATAGGATTCAACTCCATTTCTGACTGGAAAACAAACACTAGCTTGCCTAACAAGAAACACACACTGCTTTTGAGAAAAGAGCACTCTTCTACTCGACTGTGTATCCTATGGGCTCCGAACAGTGAGCTTGCTCAGAACAAAAGAACTGTGCTTCCTACACACACGGGCCATATCTAATTCAACTCTGCTAAGAAACTGACAAGAACAGTAGCTCCTCTTCACTCCAATACACTGTACTTGCTGGGAACAGACGCGAGTGCTATTTGCATTGTGTATGGAAATGAGAGCGCAATAGTGACTTTTTTTTTAACCAGAAAACAACTTTTGCTCATAGGACCAAAAACTGCATGTGATTCAACTCCATTTAGGACTGGGAAACAAACGCTAGCTTGCCTTACAAGAAAGAAACTCTGCTTTGATAAAAGAGCACTCTTCTACTCTACTGTGTTTCCTATGGGGTCCGAAGAGTGAGCTTGCTCAGAACAAAAGAACTGTGCTTCCTACACACACGGGCCATATCTAGTTCAACTCTGCTTAGGAAACTGACAAGAACGGTAGCTCCTCTTCAGTCCAATACACTGTACTTGCTGGGAACAGACGCCAGTGCTATTTGCCCTGTGTATGACAATGGGAGCACAATAGTGACTCTTCTTACCAGAAAACAACTCTTGCTCGTAGGACAAGAAACTGCATGTGATTCAACTCCATTTAGGACTGGGAAACAAACGCTAGCTCGCCTTACAAGAAACACACTCTGCTTTTGAGAAAAGAGCACTCTTCTACTCTACTGTTTTTCCTATGGGGTCCGAACAGTGAGCTTGCTCAGAACAAAAGAACTGTGCTTCCTACACACAGGGGCCATATCTAGTTCAACTCTGCTTAGGAAACTGACAAGAACAGTAGCTCCACTTCAGTCCAAAACACTGTACTTGCTGGGAACAGACACCAGTGCTATTTGCCCTGTGTATGACAATGGGAGCACAATAGTGAGTCTTCTTACCAGAAAACAACTCTTGCTCGTAGGACCAGAAATTGCATAGGATTCAACTCCATTTCTGACTGGAAAACAAACACTAGCTTGCCTAACAAGAAACACACACTGCTTTTGAGAAAAGAGCACTCTTCTACTCGACTGTGTATCCTATGGGCTCCGAACAGTGAGCTTGCTCAGAACAAAAGAACTGTGCTTCCTACACACACGGGCCATATCTAATTCAACTCTGCTAAGAAACTGACAAGAACAGTAGCTCCTCTTCACTCCAATACACTGTACTTGCTGGGAACAGACGCGAGTGCTATTTGCACTGTGTATGTAAATGGGAGCGCAATAGTGACTTTCCTTACCAGAAAACAACTCTTGGTCATAGGACCAGAAACTGCATGTGATTCAGCTCCATTTAGGACTGGGAAACAAACACTAGCTCGCCTTACAAGAAACACACTCTGCTTTTGAGAAAAGAGCACTCTTCTACTCTACTATGTTTCCTTTGGGGTCCGAACAGTGAGCTTGCTCAGAACAAAAGAACTGTGCTTCCTACACACACGGACCATATGTAGTTCAACTCTGCTTAGGAAACTGACAAGAACAGTAGCTCCTATTCAGTCCAATACACTGTACTTGCTGGGAACAGACGCCAGTGCTATTTGCACTGTGTATGTAAATGGGAGCGCAATAGTGACTTTCCTTACCAGAAAACACCTCTTGCTCGTAGGACCAGAAACTGCATGGGATTCAACTCCATTTTTGACTGGGAAACAAACACTAGCTCGCCATACAAGAAACACACTCTGCTTTTGAGAAAAGAGCACTCTTCTACTCTACTGTGTTTCCTATAAGGCCAGAAGAGTGAGCTTGCTCAGAACAAAAGAACTGTGCTTCATACAAATACTGCCATATCTAGTTCAATTCTGCTTAGGAAACTGACATGAACAGTAGCTCCTGTTCAGTCCAATACACTGTACATGCTGGGAACAGACGCTAGAGCTATTTGCCCTGTGTATGACAATGGGAGCGCAATAGTGACTCTTCTTACCAGAAAACAACTCTTGCTCATAGGACAAGAAACTGCATGGGATTCAAGTCCATTTAGGACTGGGAAACAAACACTAGCTCGCTTTATAAGAAACACACTCTGCTTTTGAGAAAATAGCACTCTTCTACTCTAATGTCTTTTCTATGGGGTCCGAACATTGAGCTTGCTCAGAACAAAAGAACTGTGCTTCCTACACACAGGGGCCATATCTAGTTCAACTCTGCTTAGGAAACTGACAAGAACAGTAGCTCCACTTCAGTCCAATACACTGTACTTGCTGGGAACAGACGCCAGTGCTATTTGCCCTGTGTATGACAATGGGAGCGCAAGAGTGACTCTTCTTACCAGAAAACAACTCTTGTTCGTAGGACCAGAAACTGCATGGGATTCAACTCCATTTTTGACTGGAAAACAAACACTATCTCGCGTTAAAAGAAACACACTCTGCTTTTGAGAAAAGAGCACTCTTCTACTCTACTATGTTTCCTATGGGGTCAGAACAGTGAGCTTGCTCAGAACAAAAGAACTGTGCTTCCTACACACATGGGCCATATCTAGTTCAACTCTGCTTAGGAAACTGACAAGAACAGTAGCTCCGCTTAAGTCCAATACACTGTAGTTGCTGGGAACAGACGCGAGTGCTATTTGCACTGAGTATGGCAAAGGGAGTGCAGTAGTGACTTTCTTACCAGAAAACAACTCTTGCTCGTAGGACCAAAAACTGCATGTGATTCAAGTCCGTTTAGGACTGGGAAACAAATGCTAGCTCGCCTTACAAGAAACACACTCTGCTTTTGAGAAAAGAGCACTCTTCTACTCCACTGTGTTTCCTATAGGGCCAGAAAAGTGAGATTGCTCAGAACAAAAGAACTGTGCTTCATACAAATACTGCCATATCTAGTTCAATTCTGCTTAGGAAACTGAAAAGAACAGTAGATCCTGTTCAGTGCAATACACTGTACATTCTGGGAACAGACGCCAGTGCTATTTGCCCTGTGTATGACAATGGGAGCGCAATAGTGACTCTTATTACCAGAAAACAACTCTTGCTCGTAGGACAAGAAACTGCATGTGATTCAACTCCATTTAGGACTGGGAAACAAACGCTAGCTCGCGTAACAAGAAACACACACTGCTTTTGAGAAAAGAGCACTCTTCTACTCGACTGTTTATCCTATGGGGTCCGAACAGTGAGCTTGCTCAGAACAAAAGAACTGTGCTTCCTACACACACGGGCCATATCTAGTTCAACTCTGCTAAGAAAATGACAAGAACAGTAGCTCCTCTTCAGTCCAATACACTGTACTTGCTGGGAACAGACGCGAGTGCTATTTGCACTGTGTATGGCAATGGGAGCGCAATAGTGACTTTCCTTACCAGAAAACAACTCTTGCTCATAGGACCAGAAACTGCATGTGATTCAGCTCCATTTAGGACTGGGAAACAAACGCTAGCTCGCCTTACAAGAAACACACTCTGCTTTTGAGAAAAGAGCACTCTTCTACTCTACTATGTTTCTTTGGGGTCCGAACAGTGAGCTTGCTCAGAACAAAAGAACTGTGCTTCCTACACACACGGACCATATGTAGTTCAACTCTGCTTAGGAAACTGACAAGAACAGTAGCTCCTATTCAGTCCAATACACTGTACTTGCTGGGAACAAATGCGAGTGCTCTTTGCACTGTGTATGTAAATGGGAGACCAATAGTGACTTTCCTTACCAGAAAACACCTCTTGCTCGTAGGACCAGAAACTGCATGGGATTCAACTCCATTTCTGACTGGGAAACAAACACTAGCTCGCCATACAAGAAATACACTCTGCTTTTGAGAAAAGAGCACTCTTCTACTCTACTGTGTTTCCTATGGGGTCCGAACAGTGAGCTTGCTCAGAACAAAAGAACTGTGCTTCCTACACACAGGGGCCATATCTAGTTCAACTCTGCTAAGAAAACTGACAAGAACAGTAGCTCCACTTCAGTCCAATACACTGTACTTGCTGGGAACAGACGCCAGTGCTATTTGCCCTGTGTATGACAATGGGAGCGCAATAGTGACTCTTCTTACCAGAAAACAACTCTTGCTCGTAGGACCAGAAACTGCATGGGATTCAACTCCATTTCTGACTGAAAAACAAACACTAGCTTGCCTTACAAGATACACACTCTGCTTTTGAGAAATGAGCGCTCTTCTGCTCTACTGTGTTTCCTATGGGGTCCTAACAGTGAGCTTGCTCAGAACAATAGAACTGTGCTTCCTACACACACGGGCCATATCTAGTTCAACTCTGCTTAGGAAACTGACAAGAACAGTAGATCCTCTTCAGTCCAATACACTGTACTTGCTGGGAACAGACGCGAGTGCTATTTGCACTGTGTATGTAAATGGGAGCGCAATAGTGACTTTCCTTACCAGAAAACACCTCTTGCTCGTAGGACCAGAAACTGCATGGGATTCAACTCCATTTCTGACTGGGAAACAAACACTAGCTCGCCTTACAAGAAACACACTCTGCTTTTGAGAAAAGAGCACTCTTCTACTCTACTGTGTTTCCTATAAGGCCAGAAGAGTGAGCTTGCTCAGAACAAAAGAACTGTGCTTCCTACACACATGGGCCATATCTAGTTCAACTCTGCTTAGGAAACTGACAAGAACAGTAGCTCCTCTTCAGTCCAATACACTGTATTTGCTGGGAACAAACGCGAGTGCTATTTGCACTGTGTATGGCAAAGGGAGCGCAGTAGTGACTTTCCTACCAGAAAACAACTCTTGCTCATAGGACCAAAAACTGCATGTGATTCAATTCCATTTAGGACTGGGAAACAAACGCTAGCTTGCCTTACAAGAAACACACTCTGCTTTTGAGAAAAGAGCACTCTTCTACTCTACTGTGTTTCCTATAGGGCCAGAACAGTGAGTTTGCTCAGAACAAAATAACTGTGCTTCCTACAAATACGGCCATATCTAGTTCAATTCTGCTTAGGAAACTGACAAGAACAGTAGATCCTCTTCAGTCCAATACACTGTACATGCTGGGAACAGACGCCAGTGCTATTTGCCCTGTGTATGACAATGGGAGCACAATAGTGACTCTTCTTACCAGAAAACAACTCTTGCTTGTAGGACAAGAAACTGCATGTGATTCAACTCCATTTAGGACTGGGAAACAAACGCTAGCTCGCCTTACAAGAAACACACTCTGCTTTTGAGAAAAGAGCACTCTTTTACTCTACTGTTTTTCCTATGGGGTCCGAACAGTGAGCTTGCTCAGAACAAAAGAACTGTGCTTACTACACACATGGGCCATATCTAGTTCAACTCTGCTTAGGAAACTGACAAGAACAGTAGCTCCTCTTCAGTCCAATACACTGTAGTTGCTGGGAACAGACGCGAGTGCTCTTTGCATTGTGTATGGAAATGAGAGCGCAATAGTGACTTTTTTTTTAACCAGAATACAACTCTTGCTCATAGGACCAAAAACTGCATGTGATTCAACTCCATTTAGGACTGGGAAACAAACGCTAGCTCGCCTTACAAGAAAGAAACTCTGCTTTTGATAAAAGAGCACTCTTCTACTCTACTGTGTTTCCTATGGGGTCCGAAGAGTGAGCTTGCTCAGAACAAAAGAACTGTGCTTCCTACACACACGGGCCATATCTAGTTCAACTCTGCTTAGGAAACTGACAAGAACGGTAGCTCCACTTCAGTCCAATACACTGCACTAGCTGGGAACAGACGCGAGTGCTACTTGCACTGTGTATGGCAATAGAGGGCAATAGTGACTCTTCTTATCAGAAAACACTTCTTGCTCATAGGACCAGAAATTGCATGGGATTCAACTCCATTTCTGACTGGGAAACAAACACTAGCTCGCCTTATAAGAAACACACTCTGCTTTTGAGAAAAAAGCACTCTTCTACTCTAATGTCTTTTCTATGGGGTCCGAACATTGAGCTTGCTCAGAACAAAAGAACTGTGCTTCCTACACACAGGGGCCATATCTAGTTCAACTCTGCTTAGGAAACTGACAAGAACAGTAGCTCCACTTCAGTCCAATACACTGTCCTTGCTGGGAACAGACGCCAGTGCTATTTGCCCTGTGTATGACAATGGGAGCGCAATAGTGACTCTTCTTACCAGAAAACAACTCTTGTTCGTAGGACCAGAAACTGCATGGGATTCAACTCCATTTTTGACTGGAAAACAAACACTATCTCGCGTTACAAGAAACACACTCTGCTTTTGAGAAAAGAGCACTCTTCTACTCTAATGTGTTTCCTATGGGGTCCGAACAGTGAGCTTGCTCAGAACAAAAGAACTGTGCTTCCTACACACATGGGCCATATCTAGTTCAACTCTGCTTAGGAAACTGACAAGAACAGTGGCTCCGCTTCAGTCCAATACACTGTACTTGCTGGGAACAGACGCGAGTGCTATTTGCACTGAGTATGGCAAAGGGAGCGCAGTAGTGACTTTCCTTACCAGAAAACAACTCTTGCTCGTAGGACCAAAAACTGCATGTGATTCAACTCCGTTTAGGACTGGGAAACAAAAGCTAGCTCGCCTTACAAGAAACACACTCTGCTTTTGAGAAAAGAGCACTCTTCTACTCTACTGTGTTTCCTATAGGGCCAGAAAAGTGTGCTTGCTCAGAACAAAATAACTGTGCTTCATACAAATACTGCCATATCTAGTTCAATTCTGCTTAGGAAACTGAAAAGAGCAGTAGCTCCTGTTCAGTGCAATACACTGTACATTCTGGGAACAGACGCCAGTGCTATTTGCCCTGTGTATGACAATGGGAGCGCAATAGTGACTCTTATTACCAGAAAACAACTCTTGCTCGTGGGACAAGAAACTGCATGTGATTCAACTCCATTTAGGACTGGGAAACAAACGCAAGCTCGCGTAACAAGAAACACACACTGCTTTTGAGAAAAGAGCACTCTTCTACTCGACTGTGTATCCTATGGGGTCCGAACAGTGAGCTTGCTCAAAACAAAAGAACTGTGCTTCCTACACACACGGGCCATATGTAGTTCAACTCTGCTTAGGAAACTGACAAGAACAGTAGCTCCTATTCAGTCCAATACACTGTACTTGCTGGGAACAGACGCGAGTGCTATTTGCACTGTGTATGTAAATGGGAGCCCAATTGTGACTTTCCTTACCAGAAAACACCTCTTGCTCGTAGGACCAGAAACTGCATGGGATTCAACTCCATTTCTGACTGGGAAACAAACACTAGCTCGCCATACAAGAAACACACTCTGCTTTTGAGAAAAGAGCACTCTTCTACTCTACTGTGTTTCCTATAAGGCCAGAAGAGTGAGCTTGCTCAGAACAAAAGAACTGTGCTTCATACAAATACTGCCATATCTAGTTCAATTCTGCTTAGGAAACTGACAAGAACAGTAGCTCCTGTTCAGTCCAATATACTGTACATGCTGGGAACAGACGCTAGAGCTATTTGCCCTGTGTATGAGAGTGGGAGCGCAATAGTGACTCTTCTTACCAGAAAACAACTGTTGCTCGTAGGACAAGAAACTGCATGGGATTCAACTCCATTTCTGACTGGGAAACAAACACTAGCTCGCCTACAAGAAACACACTCTGCTTTTGAGAAAAGAGCACTCTTCTACTCTACTGTGTTTCCTATGGGGTCCGAACAGTGAGCTTGCTCAGAACAAAAGAACTGTGCTTCCTACACACAGGGGCCATATCTAGTTCAACTCTGCTAAGAAAAATGACAAGAACAGTAGCTCCACTTCAGTCCAATACACTGTACTTGCTGGGAACAGACGCCAGGGCTATTTGCCCTGTGTATGACAATGGGAGCGCAATAGTGACTCTTCTTACTAGAAAACAACTCTTGCTCGTAGGACCAGAAACTGCATGGGATTCAACTCCATTTCTGACTGAAAAACAAACACTAGCTTGCCTTACAAGAAACACACTCTGCTTTTGAGAAATGAGTACTCTTCTGCTCTACTGTGTTTCCTATGGGGTCCTAACAGTGAGCTTGCTCAGAACAATAGAACTGTGCTTCCTACACACACGGGCCATATCTAGTTCAACTCTGCTTAGGAAACTGACAAGAACAGTAGATCCTCTTCAGTCCAATACACTGTACTTGCTGGGAACAGACGCGAGTGCTATTTGCACTGTGTATGTAAATGGGAGCGCAATAGTGACTTTCCTTACCAGAAAACAACTCTTGCTCGTAGGACCAGAAACTGCATGGGATTCAACTCAATTTCTGACTGGGAAACAAACACTAGCTCACCTTACAAGAAACACACTCTGCCTTTGAGAAAAGAGCACTCTTCTACTCCACTGTGTTTCCTATAAGGCCAGAACAGTGAGCTTGCTCAGAACAAAAGAACTGTGCTTCCTACACACATGGGCCATATCTAGTTCAACTCTGCTTAGGAAACTGACAAGAACAGTAGCTCCTCTTCAGTCCAATACACTGTATTTGCTGGGAACAAACGCGAGTGCTATTTGCACTGTGTATGGCAAAGGGAGCGCAGTAGTGACTTTCCTACCAGAAAACAACTCTTGCTCGTAGGACCAAAAACTGCATGTGATTCAATTCCATTTAGGACTGGGAAACAAACGCTAGCTCGCCTTACAAGAAACACACTCTGCTTTTGAGAAAAGAGCACTCTTCTACTCTACTGTGTTTCCTATAGGGCCAGAACAGTGAGTTTGCTCAGAACAAAATAACTGTGCTTCCTACAAATACGGCCATATCTAGTTCAATTCTGCTTAGGAAACTGACAAGAACAGTAGATCCTCTTCAGTCCAATACACTGTACATGCTGGGAACAGACGCCAGTGCTATTTGCCCTGTGTATGACAATGGGAGCACAATAGTGACTCTTCTTACCAGAAAACAACTCTTGCTCGTAGGACAAGAAACTGCATGTGATTCAACTCCATTTAGGACTGGGAAACAAACGCTAGCTCGCCTTACAATAAACACACTCTGCTTTTGAGAAAAGAGCACTCTTCTACTCTACTGTTTTTCCTATGGGGTCCGAACAATGAGCTGGCTCAGAACAAAAGAACTGTGCTTACTACACACATGGGCCATATCTAGTTCAACTCTGCTTAGGAAACTGACAAGAACAGTAGCTCCTCTTCAGTCCAATACACTGTAGTTGCTGGGAACAGACGCGAGTGCTATTTGCATTGTGTATGGAAATGAGAGCGCAATAGTGACTTTTTTTTTAACCAGAAAACAACTCTTGCTCATAGGACCAAAAACTGCATGTGATTCAACTCCATTTAGGACTGGGAAACAAACGCTAGCTCGCCATACAAGAAAGAAACTCTGCTTTTGAGAAAAGAGCACTCTTCTACTCTACTGTGTTTCCTATAGGGCCAGAAAAGTGAGATTGCTCAGAACAAAAGAACTGTGCTTCATACAAATACTGCCATATCTAGTTCAGTTCTGCTTAGGAAACTGAAAAGAACAGTAGCTCCTGTTCAGTGCAATACACTGTACATTCTGGGAACAGACGCCAGTGCTATTTGCCCTGTGTATGACAATGGGAGCGCAGTAGTGACTCTTATTACCAGAAAACAACTCTTGCTCGTAGGACAAGAAACTGCATGTGATTCAACTCCATTTAGGACTGGGAAACAAACGCTAGCTCGCCTTACAAGAAACACACACTGCTTTTGAGAAAAGAGCACTCTTCTATTCGACTGTGTATCCTATGGGGTCCGAACAGTGAGCTTGCTCAGAACAAAAGAACTGTGCTTCCTGCACACACGGGCCATATCTAGTTCAACTCTGCTAAGAAACTGACAAGAACAGTAGCTCCTCTTCAGTCCAATACACTGTACTTGCTGGGAACAGACGCGAGTGCTATTTGCACTGTGTATGGCAATGGGAGCGCAATAGTGACTTTCCTTACCAGAAAACAACTCTTGCTCATAGGACCAGAAACTGCATGTGATTCAGCTCGATTTAGGACTGGGAAACAAACGCTAGCTCGCCTTACAAGAAACACACTCTGCTTTTGAGAAAAGAGCACTCTTCTACTCTACTATGTTTCCTTCGGGTCCGAACAGTGAGCTTGCTCAGAACAAAAGAACTGTGCTTCCTACACACACGGACCATATGTAGTTCAACTCTGCTTAGGAAACTGACAAGAACAGTAGCTCCTATTCAGTCCAATACACTGTACTTGCTGGGAACAGACGCGAGTGCTATTTGCACTGTGTATGTAAATGGGAGCCCAATAGTGACTTTCCTTACCAGAAAACACCTCTTGCTCGTAGGACCAGAAACTGCATGGGATTCAACTCCATTTCTGACTGGGAAACAAACACTAGCTCGCCATACAAGAAACACACTCTGCTTTTGAGAAAAGAGCACTCTTCTACTCTACTGTGTTTCCTATAAGGCCAGAAGAGTGAGCTTGTTCAGAACAAAAGAACTGTGCTTCATACAAATACTGCCATATCTAGTTCAATTCTGCTTAGGAAACTGAAAAGAGCAGTAGCTCCTGTTCAGTGCAATACACTGTACATTCTGGGAACAGACGCCAGTGCTATTTGCCCTGTGTATGACAATGGGAGCGCAATAGTGACTCTTATTACCAGAAAACAACTCTTGCTCGTGGGACAAGAAACTGCATGTGATTCAACTCCATTTAGGACTGGGAAACAAACGCAAGCTCGCGTAACAAGAAACACACACTGCTTTTGAGAAAAGAGCACTCTTCTACTCGACTGTGTATCCTATGGGGTCCGAACAGTGAGCTTGCTCAAAACAAAAGAACTGTGCTTCCTACACACACGGGCCATATGTAGTTCAACTCTGCTTAGGAAACTGACAAGAACAGTAGCTCCTATTCAGTCCAATACACTGTACTTGCTGGGAACAGACGCGAGTGCTATTTGCACTGTGTATGTAAATGGGAGCCCAATTGTGACTTTCCTTACCAGAAAACACCTCTTGCTCGTAGGACCAGAAACTGCATGGGATTCAACTCCATTTCTGACTGGGAAACAAACACTAGCTCGCCATACAAGAAACACACTCTGCTTTTGAGAAAAGAGCACTCTTCTACTCTACTGTGTTTCCTATAAGGCCAGAAGAGTGAGCTTGCTCAGAACAAAAGAACTGTGCTTCATACAAATACTGCCATATCTAGTTCAATTCTGCTTAGGAAACTGACAAGAACAGTAGCTCCTGTTCAGTCCAATATACTGTACATGCTGGGAACAGACGCTAGAGCTATTTGCCCTGTGTATGAGAGTGGGAGCGCAATAGTGACTCTTCTTACCAGAAAACAACTGTTGCTCGTAGGACAAGAAACTGCATGGGATTCAACTCCATTTCTGACTGGGAAACAAACACTAGCTCGCCTACAAGAAACACAGTCTGCTTTTGAGAAAAGAGCACTCTTCTACTCTACTGTGTTTCCTATGGGGTCCGAACAGTGAGCTTGCTCAGAACAAAAGAACTGTGCTTCCTACACACAGGGGCCATATCTAGTTCAACTCTGCTAAGAAAAATGACAAGAACAGTAGCTCCACTTCAGTCCAATACACTGTACTTGCTGGGAACAGACGCCAGGGCTATTTGCCCTGTGTATGACAATGGGAGCGCAATAGTGACTCTTCTTACTAGAAAACAACTCTTGCTCGTAGGACCAGAAACTGCATGGGATTCAACTCCATTTCTGACTGAAAAACAAACACTAGCTTGCCTTACAAGAAACACACTCTGCTTTTGAGAAATGAGTACTCTTCTGCTCTACTGTGTTTCCTATGGGGTCCTAACAGTGAGCTTGCTCAGAACAATAGAACTGTGCTTCCTACACACACGGGCCATATCTAGTTCAACTCTGCTTAGGAAACTGACAAGAACAGTAGATCCTCTTCAGTCCAATACACTGTACTTGCTGGGAACAGACGCGAGTGCTATTTGCACTGTGTATGTAAATGGGAGCGCAATAGTGACTTTCCTTACCAGAAAACACCTCTTGCTCGTAGGACCAGAAACTGCATGGGATTCAACTCAATTTCTGACTGGGAAACAAACACTAGCTCACCTTACAAGAAACACACTCTGCCTTTGAGAAAAGAGCACTCTTCTACTCCACTGTGTTTCCTATAAGGCCAGAACAGTGAGCTTGCTCAGAACAAAAGAACTGTGCTTCCTACACACATGGGCCATATCTAGTTCAACTCTGCTTAGGAAACTGACAAGAACAGTAGCTCCTCTTCAGTCCAATACACTGTATTTGCTGGGAACAAACGCGAGTGCTATTTGCACTGTGTATGGCAAAGGGAGCGCAGTAGTGACTTTCCTACCAGAAAACAACTCTTGCTCGTAGGACCAAAAACTGCATGTGATTCAATTCCATTTAGGACTGGGAAACAAACGCTAGCTCGCCTTACAAGAAACACACTCTGCTTTTGAGAAAAGAGCACTCTTCTACTCTACTGTGTTTCCTATAGGGCCAGAACAGTGAGTTTGCTCAGAACAAAATAACTGTGCTTCCTACAAATACGGCCATATCTAGTTCAATTCTGCTTAGGAAACTGACAAGAACAGTAGATCCTCTTCAGTCCAATACACTGTACATGCTGGGAACAGACGCCAGTGCTATTTGCCCTGTGTATGACAATGGGAGCACAATAGTGACTCTTCTTACCAGAAAACAACTCTTGCTCGTAGGACAAGAAACTGCATGTGATTCAACTCCATTTAGGACTGGGAAACAAACGCTAGCTCGCCTTACAATAAACACACTCTGCTTTTGAGAAAAGAGCACTCTTCTACTCTACTGTTTTTCCTATGGGGTCCGAACAATGAGCTGGCTCAGAACAAAAGAACTGTGCTTACTACACACATGGGCCATATCTAGTTCAACTCTGCTTAGGAAACTGACAAGAACAGTAGCTCCTCTTCAGTCCAATACACTGTAGTTGCTGGGAACAGACGCGAGTGCTATTTGCATTGTGTATGGAAATGAGAGCGCAATAGTGACTTTTTTTTTAACCAGAAAACAACTCTTGCTCATAGGACCAAAAACTGCATGTGATTCAACTCCATTTAGGACTGGGAAACAAACGCTAGCTCGCCATACAAGAAAGAAACTCTGCTTTTGAGAAAAGAGCACTCTTCTACTCTACTGTGTTTCCTATAGGGCCAGAAAAGTGAGATTGCTCAGAACAAAAGAACTGTGCTTCATACAAATACTGCCATATCTAGTTCAGTTCTGCTTAGGAAACTGAAAAGAACAGTAGCTCCTGTTCAGTGCAATACACTGTACATTCTGGGAACAGACGCCAGTGCTATTTGCCCTGTGTATGACAATGGGAGCGCAGTAGTGACTCTTATTACCAGAAAACAACTCTTGCTCGTAGGACAAGAAACTGCATGTGATTCAACTCCATTTAGGACTGGGAAACAAACGCTAGCTCGCCTTACAAGAAACACACACTGCTTTTGAGAAAAGAGCACTCTTCTATTCGACTGTGTATCCTATGGGGTCCGAACAGTGAGCTTGCTCAGAACAAAAGAACTGTGCTTCCTGCACACACGGGCCATATCTAGTTCAACTCTGCTAAGAAACTGACAAGAACAGTAGCTCCTCTTCAGTCCAATACACTGTACTTGCTGGGAACAGACGCGAGTGCTATTTGCACTGTGTATGGCAATGGGAGCGCAATAGTGACTTTCCTTACCAGAAAACAACTCTTGCTCATAGGACCAGAAACTGCATGTGATTCAGCTCGATTTAGGACTGGGAAACAAACGCTAGCTCGCCTTACAAGAAACACACTCTGCTTTTGAGAAAAGAGCACTCTTCTACTCTACTATGTTTCCTTCGGGTCCGAACAGTGAGCTTGCTCAGAACAAAAGAACTGTGCTTCCTACACACACGGACCATATGTAGTTCAACTCTGCTTAGGAAACTGACAAGAACAGTAGCTCCTATTCAGTCCAATACACTGTACTTGCTGGGAACAGACGCGAGTGCTATTTGCACTGTGTATGTAAATGGGAGCCCAATAGTGACTTTCCTTACCAGAAAACACCTCTTGCTCGTAGGACCAGAAACTGCATGGGATTCAACTCCATTTCTGACTGGGAAACAAACACTAGCTCGCCATACAAGAAACACACTCTGCTTTTGAGAAAAGAGCACTCTTCTACTCTACTGTGTTTCCTATAAGGCCAGAAGAGTGAGCTTGTTCAGAACAAAAGAACTGTGCTTCATACAAATACTGCCATATCTAGTTCAATTCTGCTTAGGAAACTGACAAGAACAGTAGCTCTTGTTCAGTCCAATACACTGTACATGCTGGGAACAGACGCTAGAGCTATTTGCCCTGTGTATGACAGTGGGAGCGCAATAGTGACTCTTCTTACCAGAAAACAACTCTTGCTCGTAGGACAAGAAACTGCATGGGATTCAACTCCATTTCTGACTGGGAACCAAACACTAGCTCGCCTACAAGAAACACACTCTGCTTTTGAGAAAAGAGCACTCTTCTACTCTACTGTGTTTCCTATGGGGTCCGAACAGTGAGCTTGCTCAGAACAAAAGAACTGTGCTTCCTACACACAGGGGCCATATCTAGTTCAACTCTGCTAAGAAAACTGACAAGAACAGTAGCTCCAATTCAGTCCAATACACTGTACTTGCTGGGAACAGACGCCAGTGCTATTTGCCCTGTGTATGACAATGGGAGCGCAATAGTGACTTTTTTTTTAACCAGAAAACAACTCTTGCTCATAGGACCAAAAACTGCATGTGATTCAACTCCATTTAGGACTGGGAAACAAACGCTAGCTCGCCTTACAAGAAAGAAACTCTGCTTTTGATAAAAGAGCACTCTTCTACTCTACTGTGTTTCCTATGGGGTCCGAAGAGTGAGCTTGCTCAGAACAAAAGAACTGTGCTTCCTACACACGGGCCATATCTAGTTCAACTCTGCTTAGGAAACTGACAAGAACGGTATCTCCTCTTCAGTCCAATACACTGTACTAGCTGGGAAAAGACGTGAGTGCAACTTGCACTGTGTATGGCATTGGAGCGCAATAGTGACTCTTCTTATCAGAAAACAACTCTTGCTCATAGGACCAGAAATTGCATGGGATTCAACTCCATTTCTGACTGGGAATCAAACACTAGCTCGCCTTATAAGAAACACACTCTGCTTTTGAGAAAAGAGCACTCTTCTACTCTAATGTCTTTTCTATGGGGTCCGAACATTGAGCTTGCTCAGAACAAAAGTACTGTGCTTCCTACACACAGGGGCCATATCTAGTTCAACTCTGCTTAGGAAACTGACAAGAACAGTAGCTCCGCTTCAGTCCAATACACTGTACTTGCTGGGAACAGACGCGAGTGCTATTTGCACTGAGTATGGCAAAGGGAGCGCAGTAGTGACTTTCCTTACCAGAAAACAACTCTTGCTTGTAGGACCAAAAACTGCATGTGATTCAACTCCGTTTAGGACTGGGAAACAAATGCTAGCTCGCCTTACAAGAAACACACTCTGCTTTTGAGAAAAGAGCACTCTTCTACTCTACTGTGTTTCCTATAGGGCCAGAAAAGTGAGATTGCTCAGAACAAAAGAACTGTGCTTCATACAAATACTTCCATATCTAGATCAATTCTGCTTAGGAAACTGAAAAGAACAGTAGCTCCTGTTCAGTGCAATACACTGTACATTCTGGGAACAGACGCCAGTGCTATTTGCCCTGTGTATGACAATGGGAGCGCAATAGTGACTCTTATTACCAGAAAACAACTCTTGCTCGTAGGACAAGAAACTGCATGTGATTCAACTCCATTTAGGACTGGGAAACAAACGCTAGCTCGCCTTACAAGAAACACACTCTGCTTTTGAGAAAAGAGCACTCTTCTACTCTACAATGTTTCCTTTGGGGTCCGAACAGTGAGCTTGCTAAGAACAAAAGAACTGTGCTTCCTACACACACGGACCATATGTAGTTCAACTCTGCTTAGGAAACTGACAAGAACAGTAGCTCCTATTCAGTCCAATACACTGTACTTGCTGGGAACAGACGCGAGTGCTATTTGCACTGTGTATGGCAATGGGAACGCAATAGTGACTTTCCTTACCAGAAAACAACTCTTGCTCATAGGACCAGAAACTGCATGTGATTCAGCTCCATTTAGGACTGGGAAACAAACACTAGCTCGCCTAACAAGAAACTCACTCTGATTTTGAGAAAAGAGCACTCTTCTACTCTACTGTGTTTCCTATTGTGTCCGAACAGTGAGCTTGCTCAGCACAAAAGAACTGTGCTTCCTACACACACGGGCCATATCTAGTTCAACTCTCCTTAGGAAACTGATAAGAACGGTAGCTCCTCTTCAGTCCAATACACTGTACTAGCTGGGAACAGACGCGAGTGCTATTTGCCCTGTGTATGGCAATAGGAGCACGATAGTGACTCTTCTTATCAGAAAACAACTCTTACTCATAGGACAAGAAACTGCATGGGATTAAACTCCATTTCTGACTGGGAAACAAACACTAGCTCGCCTTACAAGAAACACACTCTCCTTTTGAGAAAAGAGCACTCTTCTACTCTACTGTGTTTCCTATGGGGTCCGAATAGTGAGCTTGCTCAGAACAAAAGAACTGTGCTTCCTACACACAGGGGCCATATCTAGTTCAACTCTGCTTCGGAAACTGACAAGAACAGTAGCTCCGCTTCAGTCCAATACACTGTACTTGCTGGGAACAGATGCGAGTGCTATTTACACTGTATATGGCAATGGGAGCGCAACAGTGACTTTATTACCAGAAAACAACTCTTGCTCGTAGGACCAAAAACTGCATGCGATTCAACTCCATTTAGGACTGGGAAACAAACGCTAGCTCACCTTACAAGAAACACACTTTGCTTTTGAGAAAAGAGCACTCTTCTACTCTACTGTGTTTCCTATGGGGTCCGAACATTGAGCGTGCTCACAAGAAAAGAACTGTGCTTCCTACACACGGGCCATATCTAGTTCATCTCTGCTTAGGAAACTGACAAGAACAGTAGCTCCGCTTCAGTCTAATACACTGTACTTCCTGGGAACAGACGCGAGTGCTATTTGCCCTGTGTATGGAAATGGGAGCGCAATAGTGACTTTCCTTACCAGAAAACAACTCTTGCTCGTAGGACCAGAAACTGCATGGGATTCAACTCCATTTCTGACTGGGAAACAAACACTAGCTCGCCTTATAAGAAACACACTCTGCTTTTGAGAAAAGAGCACTCTTCTACTCTACTGTGTTTCCTATGAGGTTTGAACAGTGAGCTTGCTCAGAACAAAAGAACTGTGCTTCCTACAAATACGGCCATATCTAGTTCAATTCTGCTTAGGAAACTGACAAGAACAGTAGCTCCTCCTCAGTCCAATACACTGTACTTACTGGGAACAGACATGAGTGCTATTTACACTGTAGAGGGCAATGGGAGCACAATAGTGACTCTTCTTACCAGAAAACAACTGTTGCTCGTAGGACAAGAAACTGCATGTGATTCAACTCCATTTAGGACTGGGAAACAAATGCTAGCTTGCTTTACAAGAAACACACTCTGCTTTTGAGAAAAGAGCACTCTTCTACTCTACTGGGTTTCCTATGGGGTCCGAACAGTGAGCTTGCTCAGAACAAAAGAACTGTGCTTCCTACACACATGGGCCATATCTAGTTCAACTCTGCTTAGGAAACTGACAAGAACAGTAGCTCCTCTTCAGTCCAATACACTGTAATAGCTGGGAACAGACGCGAGTGCTCTTTGCACTGTGTATGGCAAAGGGATCGCAATAGTGACTTTCCTTACCAGAAAACAACTCTTGCTCATAGGACCAAAAACTGCATGTGATTCAACTCCATTTAGGACTGGGAAACAAACGCTAGCTCGCCTTACAAGAAACACACTCTGTTTTTGAGAAAAGAGCAGTCTTCTATTCTCCTGTGGTTCATATGGGGTCCGAACATTGAGCTTGCTCAGAACAAAAGAACTGTGCTTCCTACACACACGGGCCATATCTAGTTCAACTCTGCTTAGGAAACTGACAAGAACAGTAGCTCCTCTTCAGTCCAATACACTGTACTTGCTGGGAACAGACACGAGTGCTATTTGCACTGTGTATGGCAATGGGAGCACAATAGTGACTTTGCTTACGAGAAAACAACTCTTGCTCGTAGGACCAAACTGCATGTGATTCAACTCCATTTAGGACTGGGAAACAAACTCTAGCTACCCTTACAAGAAACACACTCTGCTTTTGAGAAAAGAGCAGTCTTCTATTCTACTGTGGTTCATATGGGGTCCGAACACTGAGCTTGCTCAGAACAAAAGAACTGTGCTTCCTACACACACGGGCCATATCTAGTTCAACTCTGCTTAGGAAACTGACCAGAACAGTAGCTCCTCTTCAGTCCAATACACTGTACTTGCTGGGAACAGACACGAGTGCTATTTGAACTGTGTATGGCAAAGGGAGTGCAATAGTGACTTTCCTTAACAGAAAACAACTCTTGCTCATAGGACCAAAAACTGTATGTGATTCAACTCCATTTAGGACTAGGAAACAAACGTTAGCTCGCCTTACAAGAAACACACTCTGCTTTTGAGAAAAGAGCACTCTTCTACTCTAATGTGATTTCTATGGGGTCTGAACATTGAGATTGCTCAGAACAAAAGAACTGTGCTTCCTACACCCAGGGGCCATATCTAGTTCAGCTCTGCTTAGGAAACTGACAAGAACGGTAGCTCCTCTTCAGTCTAATACACTGTACTAGCTGGGAACAGACGAGAGTCCTATTTGTACTGTGTATAGAACAAGGAGCGCAATAGTGACTCTTCTTATCAGAAAACACCTCTTCCTCGTAGGAACAAAAACTGCATGGGATTCAACTCCATTTCTGACTGGGGAACAAACACTAGCTCGCCTTACAAGAAACACACTCTGCTTTTGAGAAAAGAGCACCCTTCTACTCTTCTCTGTTTCCTATGTGGTCCGAACAGTGAGCTTGCTCAGAACAAAAGATTTGTGCTTCCTACACACAGGGGCCATATCTAGTTCAACTCTGCTTAGCAAACTATCAAGAACAGTAGCTCCGCTTCAGTCCAATACACTGTACTTCCTGGGAACAGATGCGAGTGCTATTTGCACTGAGTATGGAAATGGGAGCGCAATAGTGACTTTCCTTACCAGAAAACAACTCTTGCTAGTAGTACCAAAAAATGCATGTGATTCAACTCCATTTAGGACTGGGAAACAAACGCTAGCTCTCCTTACAAGAAACACACTCTGCTTTTGAGAAAAGAGCACTCTTCTACTCTACTGTGTTTCCTATAGGGCCAGAACAGTGAGTTTGCTCAGAACAAAATTACTGTGCTTCCTACAAATACGGCCATATCTAGTTCAGTTCTGCTTAGGAAACTGACAAGAACAGTAGATCCTCTTCAGTCCAATACACTGTACATGCTGGGAACAGACGCCAGTGCTATTTGCCCTGTGTATGACAATGGGAGCGCAACAGTGACTCTTTTTACCAGAAAACAACTCTTGCTCGTAGGACAAGAAACTGCATGTGATTCAACTCCATTTAGGACTGGGAAACAAACGCTAGCTCGCCTTACAAGAAACACACTCTGCTTTTGAGAATAGAGCACTCTTCTACTCTACTGTGTTTCCTATGGTGTCCGAACAGTGAGCTTGCTCAGAACAAAAGAACTGTGCTTCCTACACACATGCTCCATATCTAGTTCAACTCTGCTTAGGAAACTGACAAGAACAGTAGCTCCTCTTCAGTCCAATACACTGTACATGCTGTGAACAGACGCGAGTGCTATTTGCACTGTGTATGGCAAAGGGAGTGCAATAGTGACTTTCCTTACCAGAAAACAACTCTTGCTCGTAGGACCAAAAACTGCATGTGATTCAACTCCATTTAGGACTGGGAAACAAACGCTAGCTCGCCTTACAAGAAACACACTCTGCTTTTGAGAAAAGAGCAGTCTTCTATTCTACTGTGGTTCATATGGGGTCCGAACATTGAGCTTGCTCAGAACAAAAGAACTGGGCTACCTACACACATGGGCCTTATCTAGTTCAACTCTCCTTAGGAAACTGACAAGAACAGTAGCTCCTCTTCAGTCCAATACACTGTACTTGCTGGGAACAGACGCGAGTGCTATTTGCACTGTGTATGGCAATGGGAGCGCAATAGTGACTTTGATAACGAGAAAACAACTCTTGCTCGTAGGACCAAAAACTGCATGTGATTCAACTCCATTTAGGACTGGGAAACAAACGCTAGCTCGCCTTACAAGAAACACACTCTGTTTTTGAGAAAAGAGCAGTCTTCTGTTCTACTGTGGTTCATCTGGGGTCCGAACATTGAGCTTAATTAGAACAAAAGAACTGTGCTTTCTACACACACGGGACATATCTAGTTCAACTCTGCTTAGGCAACTGACAAGAACAGTAGCTCCTCTTCAGTCCAATACACTGTACTTGCTGGGAACAGACGCGAGTGCTATTTGCACTGTGTATGGAAATGGTCGCGCCATAGTTACTTTCCTTACCAGAAAACAACTATTGCACATAGGACCAAAAACTGCATGTGATTCAACTCCATTTAGGACTGGGAAACAAACGCTAGCTCGCCTTACATGAAACACACTCTGCTTTTGAGAAAAGAGCACTCTTCTACTCTTATGTGTTTCCTATGTGGTCCGAACAGTGAGCTTGCTCAGAACAAAAGAACTGTGCTTCCTACACACATGGGCCATATCTAGTTCAACTCTGCTTAGGAAACTGACAAGAACAGTAGCTCTGCTTCAGTCCAATACACTGTACTTGCTGGGAACAGACGCGAGTGCTATTTACACTGTATATGGCAATGGGAGCGCAATAGTGACTTTTTTTAACCAGAAAACACCTCTTGCTCGTAGGACCAGAAACTGCATGGGATTCAACTCCATTTAGGACTGGGAAACAAACACTAGCTCGCCTTACAAGAAACACACTCTGCTTTTGAGAAAAGAGCACTCTTCTACTCTTCTGTATTTCATATGTGGTCCGAACAGTGAGCTTGCTGAGAACAAAAGAACTGTGCTTCCTACACACAGGGGCCATATCTAGTTCAACTCTGCTGAGCAAACTGACAAGAACAGTAGCTCCGCTTCAGTCCAATACACTGTACTTGCTGGGAACAGATGCGAGTGCTATTTGCACTGTGTATGGAAATGGGAGCACAATAGTGACTTTCCTTACCAGAAAACAACTCTTGCACATAGGACCAAAAACTGCATGTGATTCAACTCCATTTAGGACTGGAAAACAAACTCTAGCTCGCCTTACAAGAAACACACTCTGCTTTTGAGAAAAGAGCACTCTTCTACTCTACTGTGTCTTCTATAGGCCAGAACAGTGAGTTTGCTCAGAACAAAAGAACTGTGCTTCCTACAAATACGGCCATATCTAGTTCAATTCTGCTTAGGAAACTGACAAGAACAGTAGCTCCTCTTCAGTCCAATACACTGTACTTGCTGGGAACAGACGCGAGTGCTATTTACATTGTATATGGCAATGGGAGCACAATAGTGACTCTTCTTACCAGAAAACAACTGTTGCTCGTAGGACAAGAAACTGCATGTGATTCAACTCCATTTAGGACTGGGAAACAAATGCTAGCTCGCCTTACAAGAAACACACTCTGCTTTTGAGAAAAGAGCACTCTTCTACTCTACTGTGTTTCCTATGGGGTCCGAACAGTGAGCTTGCTCAGAACAAAAGAACTGTGCATCCTACACACATGGGCCATATCTAGTTCAACTCTGCTTAGGAAACTGACAAGAACAGTAGCTCCTCTTCAGTCCAATACACTTTAATAGCTGGGAACAGATGCGAGTGCTCTTTGCACTGTGTATGGCAAAGGGAGGGCAATAGTGACTTTCCTTACCAGAAAACAACTCTTGCTCATAGGACCAAAAACTGCATGTGATTCAACTCCATTTAGGACTGAGAAACAAACGCTAGCTCGCCTTACAAGAAACACACTCTGATTTTGAGAAAAGAGCAGTCTTCTATTCTCCTGTGGTTCATATGGGGTCCGAACATTGAGCTTGCTCAGAACAAAAGAACTGTGCTTCCTACACACACGGGCCATATCTAGTTCAACTCTGCTTAGGAAACTGACAAGAACAGTAGCTCCTCTTCAGTCCAATACACTGTACTTGTTGGGAACAGACACGAGTGCTATTTGCACTGTGTATGGCAATGGGAGCACAATAGTGACTTTGCTTACGAGAAAACAACTCTTGCTCGTAGGACCAAAAACTGTATGTGATTCAACTCCATTTAGGACTGGGAAACAAACACTAGCTCGCCTTACAAGAAACACACTCTGCTTTTGAGAAAAGAGCACTCTTCTACTCTAATGTGATTTCTATGGGGTCTGAACGTTGAGATTGTTCAGAACAAAAGAACTGTGCTTCCCACACACAGGGGCCATATCTAGTTCAGCTCTGCTTAGGAAACTGACAAGAACAGTAGCTCCGCTTCAGTCCAATACGCTGTACTTGCTGGGAACAGACGCCAGTGCTATTTGCCCTGTGTATGACAATGGGAGCGTAATAGTGACTCTTCTTACCAGAAAACAACTCTTGCTCGTAGGACCAGAAACTGCATGGGATTCATCTCCATTTCTGACTGGGAAACAAACACTAGCTCGCCTTACAAGAAACACACTCTGCTTTTGAGAAAAGAGCAGTCTTCTACTCTACTGTGTTTCCTATAGGGCCAGAACAGTGAGTTTGCTCAGAACAAAAGAACTGTGCTTCCTACAAATACGGCCATATCTAGTTCAATTCTTCTTAGGAAACTGACAAGAACAGTAGATCCTCTTCAGTCCAATACACTGTGCATGCTGGGAACAGACGCCAGTTCTATTTGCCCTGTGTATGACAATGGGAGCGCAATAGTGACTCTTCTTACCAGAAAACAACTCTTGCTCATAGGACAAGAAACTGCATGTGATTCAACTCCATTTAGGACTGGGAAACAAACGCTAGCTCGCCTTACTAGAAACACACTCTGCTTTTGAGAAAACAGCACTCTTCTACTCTACTGTGTTTCCTATGGGGTCCGAACAGTGAGCTTGCTCAGAACAAAAGAACTGTGCTTCCTACACACAGGGGCCCTATCTAGTTCAACTCTGCTTAGGAAACTGACAAAAACAGTAGCTCCTCTTCAGTGCAATACACTGTACTTGCTAGGAACAGACGCGAGTGCTATTTGCACTGTGTATGGCAAAGGGAGCACAATAGTGTCTTTCCTTACCAGAAAAAAACTCTTGTTCGTAGGACCAAAAACTGCAGGTGATTCAACTCCATTTAGGACTGGGAAACAAACGCTAGCTCGCCTTACAAGAAACTCACTCTGCTTTTGAGAAAAGAGCAGTATTCTATTCTACTGTGGTTCATATGGGGTCGGAACGTTGAGCTTGCTCAGAACAAAAGAACTGGGCTTCCTACACACACGGGCCATATCTAGTTCAACTCTGCTTAGGAAACTGACAAGAACAGTAGCTCCTCTTCAGTCCAATACACTGTACTTGCTGGAACAGACGCCAGTGCTATTTGCACTGTGTGTGGCAATGGGAGCACAATAGTGACTTTGCTTACGAGAAAACAACTCTTGCTCATAGGACCAAAAACTGCATGTGATTCAACTCCATTAAGGACTGGGAAACAAACGCTAGCTCGCCTTACAAGAAACACACTCTGCTTTTGAGAAAAGAGCACTCTTCTCTTCTACTATGGTTCATATGGGGTCCGAACACTGAGCTTGCTCAGAACAAAAGAACTGTGCTTCCTACACACACGGGCCATATCTAGTTCAACTCTGCTTAGGAAACTGACAAGAACAGTAGCTCCTCTTCAGTCCAATACACTGTACTTGCTGGGAACAGACACGAGTGCTATTTGAACTGTGTATGGCAATGGGAGTGCAATAGTGACTTTCCTTACCAGAAAACAACTCTTGCTCGTAGGACCAAAAACTGTATGTGATTCAACTCCATTTAGGATTGGGAAACAAACACTAGCTTGCCTCACAAGAAACACACTCTGCTTTTGAGAAAAGAGCACTCTTCTACTCTAAAGTGTTTTCTATGGGGTCCGAATATTGAGCTTGCTCAGAACAAAAGAACTGTGCTTCCTACACACAGGGGCCATATCTAGTTCAGCTCTGCTTAGGAAACTGACAAGAACAGTAGCTCCGCTTCAGTCCAATACACTGTACTTGCTGGGAACAGACGCCAGTGCTATTTGCCCTGTGTATGACAATGGGAGCGTGATAGTGACTCTTCTTACCAGAAAACAACTCTTGCTCATAGGACCAAAAACTGCATGTGATTCAACTCCATTTAGGACTGGGAAACAAACGCTAGCTCGCTTTACAAGAAACACACTCTGCTTTTGAGAAAAGAGCACTCTTCTACTCTACTGTGTCTCCTATAGGGCCAGAACAGTGAGTTTGCTCAGAACAAAAGAACTGTGCTTCCTACAAATACGGCCATATCTAGTTCAATTCTGCTTAGGAAACTGACAAGAACAGTAGCTCCTCTTCAGTCCAATTCACTGTACTTGCTGGAACAGACGCGAGTGCTATTTACACTGTATATGGCAATGGGAGCGCAATAGTGACTCTTCTTACCAGAAAACAACTCTTGCTCGTAGGACAAGAAACTGCATGTGATTCAACTCCATTTAAGACTGGGAAACAAAGGCTAGCTCGCCTTACAAGAAACACACTCTGCTTTTGAGAAAATTGTACTCTTCTACTCTACTGTGTTTCCTATGGGGTCCGAACAGTGAGCTTGCTCAGAACAAAAGAACTGTGCTTCCTACACACATGGGCCATATCTAGTTCAACTCTGCTTAGGAAACTGACAAGAACAGTAGCTCCTATTCAGTCCAATACACTGTACTTTCTGGGAACAGACGCGAGTGCTATTTGCACTGTGTATGGCAAAGGGAGCACAATAGTGATTTTCCTTACGAGAAAACAACTCTTGCTCGTAGGACATAAAAATTGCATGTGATTCAACTCTATTAAGGACTGGGAAACAAACACTAGCTCGCCTTACAAGAAACACACTCTGTTTTTGAGAAAAGAGCAGTCTTCTATTCTCCTGTGGTTCATATGGTGTGCGAACATTGAGCTTGCTCAGAACAAAAGAACTGTGCTTCCTACACACACGGGCCATATCTAGTTCAACTCTGCTTAGGAAACTGACAAGAACAGTAGCTCCTCTTCAGTCCAATACACTGTACTTGCTGGGAACAGACACGAGTGCTATTTGAACTGTGTATGGCAATGGGAGTGCAACAGTGACTTTCCTTACCAGAAAACAACTCTTGCTCATAGGACCAAAAATTGTATGTGATTCAACTCCATTTAGGACTGGGAAACAAACACTAGCTCGCCTTACAAGAAACACACTCTGCTTTTGAGAAAAGAGCACTCTTCTACTCTAATGTGTTTTCTATGGGGTCCGAACATTGGGCTTGCTCAGAACAAAAGAACTGTGCTTCCTACACACAGGGGCCATATCTAGTTCAGCTCTGCTTAGGAAACTGACAAGAACAGTAGCTCCGCTTCAGTCCAATACACTGTACTTGCTGGGAACAGACGCCAGTGCTATTTGCCCTGTGTATGACAATGGGAGCGCAATAGTGACTCTTCTTAAAAGAAAACAACTCTTGCTCGTAGGACCGGAAACTGCATGGGATTCAACTCCATTTCTGACTGGGAAACAAACACTAGCTCCCATTACAAGAAACACACTCTGCTTTTGAGAAAAGAGCACTCTTCTACTCTACTGTGTTTCCTATAGGGCCAGAACAGTGAGTTTGCTCAGAACAAAATAACTGTGCTTCCTACAAATACGGCCTTATCTAGTTCAATTCTGCTTAGGAAACTGACAAGAACAGTAGATCCTCTTCAGTCCAATACACTGTACATGCTGGGAACAGACGCCAGTACTATTTGCCCTGTGTATGACAATGGGAGCACAAGAGTGACTCTTCTTACCAGAAAACAACTCTTGCTCATAGAACAAGAAACTGCATGTGATTCAGCTCCATTTAGGACTGGGAAACAAATGCTAGCTCGCCTTACAAGAAACACACTCTGCTTTTGAGAAAAGAGCACTCTTCTACTCTTCTGTGTTTCCTATGTGGTCCGAACAGTGAGCTTGCTCAGAACAAAAGAACTGTGCTTCCTACACACAGGGGCCATATCTAGTTCAACTCTGCTTAGCAAACTGAAAAGAACAGTAGCTCCGCTTCAGTCCAATACACTGTACTTGCTGGGAACAGATGCGAGTGCTATTTGCACTGTTTTTGGAAATGGGAGCACAATGGTGACTTTCCTTACCAGAAAACAACTCTTGCACATAGGACCAAAAACTGCATGTGATTCAACTCCATTTAGGACTGGGAAACAAACGCTAGCTCGCCTTACAAGAAACACACTCTGCTTTTGAGAAAAGAGCACTCTTCTACTCTACTGTGTCTCCTATAGGGCCAGAACAGTGAGTTTGCTCAGAACAAAAGAACTGTGCTTCCTACAAATACGGCCATATCTAGTTCAATTCTGCTAAGGAAACTGACAAGAACAGTAGCTCCTCTTCAGTCCAATACACTGTACTTGCTGGGAACAGTAACGAGTGCTATTTGAACTGTGTATGGCAAAGGGAGCGCAACAGTGATTTTCCTTACCAGAAAACAACTCTTGATCGTAGGACCAAAAACTGCATGTGATTCAACTCCATTTAGGACTGGGAAACAAGCACTAGCTCGCCTTACAGGAAACACACTCTGCTTTTGAGAAAAGGGCACTCTTCTACTCTAATGTGTTTTCTATGGGGTCCGAACATTGAGCTTGCTCAGAACAAAAGAACTGTGCTTCCTACACACAGGGGCCATATCTAGTTCAGCTCTGCTTAGGAAACCGACAAGAACAGTAGCTCCGCTTCAGTCCAATACACTGTACTTGCTGGGAACAGACGCCAGTGCTATTTGCCCTGTGTATGACAATGGGAGCGTAATAGTGACTCTTCTTACCAGAAAACAACTCTTGCTCGTAGGACCAGAAACTGCATGGGATTCAACTCCATTTAGGACTGGAAAACAAACACCAGCTCCCCTTACAAGAAACACACTCTGCTTTTGAGAAAAGAGCACTCTTCTACTCTACTGTGTTTCCTATAGGGCCAGAACAGTGAGTTTGCTCAGAACAAAAGAACTGTGCTTCCTACAAATACGGCCTTATCTAGTTCAATTCTGCTCAGGAGAAGGACAAGAACAGTTGATCCTCTTCAGTCCAATACACTGTACATGCTTGGAACAGACGCCAGTTCTATTTGCCCTGTGTATGACAATGGGAGCACAATAGTGACTCTTCTTATCAGAAAACAACTCTTGCTCATAGGACAAGAAACTGCATGTGATTCAACTTCATTTAGGACTGGGAAACAAATGCTAGCTCGCCTTACAAGAAACACACTCTGCTTTTGAGAAAAGAGCACTCTTCTACTCTACTGTGTTTACTATGGGGTCCGAACACTGAGCTTGCTCAGAACAAAAGAACTGTGCTTCCTACACACACGGGCCATATCTAGTTCAACTCTGCTTAGGAAACTGACAAGAACCGTAGCTCCTCTTCAGTCCAATACACTGTACTTGCTGGGAACAGACACGAGTGCTATTTGAACTGTGTATGGCAATGGGAGTGCAATAGTGACTTTCCTTACCAGAAAACAACTCTTGCTCGTAGGACCACAAACTGTATGTGATTCAACTCCATTTAGGACTGGGAAACAAACACTAGCTCGCCTTACAAGAAACACACTCTGCTTTTGAGAAAAGAGCACTCTTCTACTCTAAAGTGTTTTCTATGTGGTCCGAACATTGAGCTTGCTCAGAACAAAAGAACTGTGCTTCCTACACACAGAGGCCATATCTAGTTCAGCTCTGCTTAGGAAACCAACAAGAACAGTAGCTCCGCTTCAGTCCAATACACTGTACTTGCTGGGAACAGACGCCAGTGCTATTTGCCCTGTGTATGACAATGGGAGCGTAATAATGACTCTTCTTACCAGAAAACAACTCTTGCTCGTAGGACCAGAAACTGCATGGGATTCAAATCTATTTAGGACTGGAAAACAAACACCAGCTCCCATTACAAGAAACACACTCTGCTTTTGACAAAAGAGCACTCTTCTACTCTACTGTGTTTCCTATAGGGCCAGAACAGTGAGTTTGCTCAGAACAAAAGAACTGTGCTTCCTACAAATACTGCCTTATCTAGTTCAATTCTGCTTAGGAGAAGGACAAGAACAGTTGATCCTCTTCAGTCCAATACACTGTACATGCTGGGAACAGACGCCAGTTCTATTTGCCCTGTGTATGACAATGGGAGCACAATAGTGACTCTTCTTACCAGAAAACAACTCTTGCTCATAGGACAAGAAACTGCATGTGATTCAACTCCATTTAGGACTGGGAAACAAATGCTAGCTCGCCTTACAAGAAACACACTCTGCTTTTGAGAAAAGAGCACTCTTCTACTCTACTGTGTTTCCTATGGGGTCCGAACACTGAGCTTGCTCAGAACAAAAGAACTGTGCTTCCTACACACACGGGCCATATCTAGTTCAACTCTGCTTAAGAAACTGACAAGAACAGTAGCTCCTCTTCAGTCCAATACACTGTACTTGCTGGGAACAGACACGAGTGCTATTTTAACTGTGTATGGCAATGATAGTGCAATATTGACTTTCCTTAACAGAAAACAACTCTTGCTCGTAGGACCAAAAACTGTATGTGATTCAACTCCATTTAGGACTGGGAAACAAACGCTAGCTCGCGTTACAAGAAACACACTCTGCTTTTGAGAAAAGAGCACTCTTCTACTCTAATGTGTTTTCTATGGGGTCCGAAGAGTGAGCTTGCTCAGAACAAAAGAACTGTGCTTCCTACACACAGGGGCCATATCTAGTTCAGCTCTGCTTAGGAAACCGACAAGAACAGTAGCTCTGCTTCAGTCCAATACACTGTACTTGCTGGGAACGGACGCGAGTGCTATTTGCACTGTGTATGGAAATGGGAACGCAATAGTGACTTTCCTTACCAGAAACAACTCTTGCTCGTAGGACCAAAAACTGCATGTGATTCAACTCCATTTAGGACTGGGAAACAAACACTAGCTCGCCTTACAAGAAACACACTCTGTTTTTGAGAAAAGAGCAGTCTTCTATACTCCTGTGGTTCAAATGGGGTGCGAACATTGAGCTTGCTCAGAACAAAAGAACTGTGCTTCCTACACACACGGGCCATATGTAGTTCAACTCTGCTTAGGAAACTGACAAGAACAGTAGCTCCTCTTCAGTCCAATACACTGTACTTGCTGGGAACATACACGAGTGCTATTTGCACTGTGTATGGCAATGGGAGCACAATAGTGACTTTGCTTACGAGAAAACAACTCTTGCTCGTAGGACCAAAAACTGCATGTGATTCAACTCCATTTAGTACTGGGAAACAAACTCTAGCTCGACTTACAAGAAACACACTCTGCGTTTGAGAAAAGAGCAGTCTTCTAATCTACTGTGGTTCATATGGGGTCCGAACACTGAGCTTGCTCAGAACAAAAGAACTGTGCTTCCTACACACACGGGCCATATCTAGTTCAACTCTGCTTAAGAAACTGACAAGAACAGTAGCTCCTCTTCAGTCCAATACACTGTACTTGCTGGGAACAGACACGAGTGCTATTTTAACTGTGTATGGCAATGATAGTGCAATAGTGACTTTCCTTACCAGAAAACAACTCTTGCTCGTAGGACCAAAAACTGTATGTGATTCAACTCCATTTAGGACTGGGAAACAAACACTAGCTCGCCTTACAAGAAACACACTCTGCTTTTGAGAAAAGAGCACTCTTCTACTCTAATGTGTTTTCTATGGGGTCCGAACATTGAGCTTGCTCAGAACAAAAGAACTGTGCTTCCTACACACAGGGGCCATATCTAGTTCAGCTCTGCTTAGGAAACTGACAAGAACAGTAGCTCCTCTTCAGTCCAATACACTGTACTTGCTGGGAACAGACGCCAGTGCTATTTGCCCTGTTTATGACAATGGGAGCGTAATAGTGACTCTTCTTACCAGAAAACAACTCTTGCTCATAGGACCAGAAACTGCATGGGATTCAACTCCATTTCTGACTGGGAAACAAACACTAGCTCGCATTACAAGAAACACACTCTCCTTTTGAGAAAAGAGCACTCTTCTACTCTACTGTGTTTCCTATAGGGCCAGAACAGTGAGTTTGCTCAGAACAAAAGAACTGTGCTTCATACAAATCCTGCCATATCTAGTTCAATTCTGCTAAGGAAACTGAAAAGAACAGTAGATCCTCTTCAGTCCAATACACTGTACATGCTGGGAACAGACGCCAGTGCTATTTGCCCTGTGTATGACAATGGGAGCGCAATAGTGACTCTTCTTACCAGAAAACAACTCTTGCTCGTAGGACAATAAACTGCATGTGTTTCAACTCCATTTAGGACTGGGAAACAAACGCTAGCTCGCCTTACAAGAAACACACTCTGCTTTTGAGAAAAGAGCACTCTTCTACTCGACTGTGTTTCCTATGGGGTCCGAACAGTGAGCTTGCTCAGAAAAAAAGAACTGTGCTTTCTACACACAGGGGCCATATCTAGTTCAACTCTGCTTAGGAAACTGACAAGAACAGTAGCTCTGCTTCAGTCCAATCCACTGTACTTGCTGGGAACAGACGCGAGTGCTCTTTACACTGTATATGGCAATGGGAGCGTAATAGTGACTTTTTTTAACCAGAAAACACCTCTCTCGTAGGACCAGAAACGTCATGGGATTCAACTCCATTTAGGACTGGGAAACAAACACTAGCTCACCTTACAAGAAACACACTCTGCTTTTGAGAAAAGAGCACTCTTCTACTCTTCTGTGTTTCCTATGTGGTCCGAACAGTGAGCTTGCTCAGAACAAAAGAACTGTGCTTCCTACACACAGGGGCATATCTAGTTCAACTCTGCTTAGGAAACTGACAAGAACAGTAGCTCCTCTTCAGTCCAATACACTGTACTTGCTGGGAACAGACAGGAGTGCTATTTGCACTGTGTATGGCAATGAGAGCACAATAGTGACTTTGCTTACGAGAAAACAACTCTTGCTCGTAGGACCAAAAACTGCATGTGATTCAACTCCATTTAGGACTGGGAAACAAACTCTAGCTCGCCTTAAAAGAAACACACTTTGCTTTTGAGAAAAGAGCAGTCTTCTATTCTACTGTGGTTCATATGGGGTCCGAACAGTGAGTTTGCTCAGAACAAAAGAACTGTGCTTTCTCCACACACGGGCCATATCTAGTTCAACTCTGCTTAGGAAACTGACAAGAACAGTAGCTCCTCTTCAGTCCAATACACTGTACTTGCTGGGAACAGACGCCAGTGCTATTTGCCCTGTGTATGACAATGGGAGCGCAATAGTGACTCTTCTTACCAGAAAACAACTCTTGCTCGTAGGACCAGAAACTGCATGGGATTCAACTCCATTTAGGACAGGGAAACAAACGCTAGCTCGCATTACAAGAAACACACTCTCCTTTTGAGAAAAGAGCACTCTTCTACTCCAATGTGTTTCCTATGGGGTCCGAACAGTGAGCTTGCTCACAACAAAAGAACTGTGCTTCCTACACACAGAGGCCATATGTAGTTCAACTCTGCTTAGGAAACTGACAAGAACAGTAGCTCCTCTTCTTTCCAATACACTGTACTTGCTGGGAACAGACGCGAGTGCTATTTGCACTGTGTATGGCAATGGGAGCACAATAGTGACTTTGCTTACGAGAAAACAACTCTTGCTCGTAGGACCAAAAACTGCATGTGATTCAACTCCATTTAGTACTGGGAAACAAACTCTAGCTCGACTTACAAGAAACACACTCTGCGTTTGAGAAAAGAGCAGTCTTCTAATCTACTGTGGTTCATATGGGGTCCGAACACTGAGCTTGCTCAGAACAAAAGAACTGTGCTTCCTACACACACGGGCCATATCTAGTTCAACTCTGCTTAAGAAACTGACAAGAACAGTAGCTCCTCTTCAGTCCAATACACTGTACTTGCTGGGAACAGACACGAGTGCTATTTTAACTGTGTATGGCAATGATAGTGCAATAGTGACTTTCCTTACCAGAAAACAACTCTTGCTCGTAGGACCAAAAACTGTATGTGATTCAACTCCATTTAGGACTGGGAAACAAACACTAGCTCGCCTTACAAGAAACACACTCTGCTTTTGAGAAAAGAGCACTCTTCTACTCTAATGTGTTTTCTATGGGGTCCGAACATTGAGCTTGCTCAGAACAAAAGAACTGTGCTTCCTACACACAGGGGCCATATCTAGTTCAGCTCTGCTTAGGAAACTGACAAGAACAGTAGCTCCTCTTCAGTCCAATACACTGTACTTGCTGGGAACAGACGCCAGTGCTATTTGCCCTGTTTATGACAATGGGAGCGTAATAGTGACTCTTCTTACCAGAAAACAACTCTTGCTCATAGGACCAGAAACTGCATGGGATTCAACTCCATTTCTGACTGGGAAACAAACACTAGCTCGCATTACAAGAAACACACTCTCCTTTTGAGAAAAGAGCACTCTTCTACTCTACTGTGTTTCCTATAGGGCCAGAACAGTGAGTTTGCTCAGAACAAAAGAACTGTGCTTCATACAAATCCTGCCATATCTAGTTCAATTCTGCTAAGGAAACTGAAAAGAACAGTAGATCCTCTTCAGTCCAATACACTGTACATGCTGGGAACAGACGCCAGTGCTATTTGCCCTGTGTATGACAATGGGAGCGCAATAGTGACTCTTCTTACCAGAAAACAACTCTTGCTCGTAGGACAATAAACTGCATGTGTTTCAACTCCATTTAGGACTGGGAAACAAACGCTAGCTCGCCTTACAAGAAACACACTCTGCTTTTGAGAAAAGAGCACTCTTCTACTCGACTGTGTTTCCTATGGGGTCCGAACAGTGAGCTTGCTCAGAAAAAAAGAACTGTGCTTTCTACACACAGGGGCCATATCTAGTTCAACTCTGCTTAGGAAACTGACAAGAACAGTAGCTCTGCTTCAGTCCAATCCACTGTACTTGCTGGGAACAGACGCGAGTGCTCTTTACACTGTATATGGCAATGGGAGCGTAATAGTGACTTTTTTTAACCAGAAAACACCTCTTGCTCGTAGGACCAGAAACGTCATGGGATTCAACTCCATTTAGGACTGGGAAACAAACACTAGCTCATCTTACAAGAAACACACTCTGCTTTTGAGAAAAGAGCACTCTTCTACTCTTCTGTGTTTCCTATGTGGTCCGAACAGTGAGCTTGCTCAGAACAAAAGAACTGTGCTTCCTACACACAGGGGCCATATCTAGTTCAACTCTGCTTAGGAAACTAACAAGAACAGTAGCTCCTCTTCAGTCCAATACACTGTACTTGCTGGGAACAGAGAGGAGTGCTATTTGCACTGTGTATGGCAATGGGAGCACAATAGTGACTTTGCTTACGAGAAAACAACTCTTGCTCGTAGGACCAAAAACTGCATGTGATTCAACTCCATTTAGGACTGGGAAACAAACTCTAGCTCGCCTTAAAAGAAACACACTTTGCTTTTGAGAAAAGAGCAGTCTTCTATTCTACTGTGGTTCATATGGGGTCCGAACAGTGAGTTTGCTCAGAACAAAAGAACTGTGTTTTCTCCACACACGGGCCATATCTAGTTCAACTCTGCTTAGGAAACTGACAAGAACAGTAGCTCCTCTTCAGTCCAATACACTGTACTTGCTGGGAACAGACGCCAGTGCTATTTGCCCTGTGTATGACAATGGGAGCGCAATAGTGACTCTTCTTACCAGAAAACAACTCTTGCTCGTAGGACCAGAAACTGCATGGGATTCAACTCCATTTAGGACAGGGAAACAAACGCTAGCTCGCATTACAAGAAACACACTCTCCTTTTGAGAAAAGAGCACTCTTCTACTCCAATGTGTTTCCTATGGGGTCCGAACAGTGAGCTTGCTCACAACAAAAGAACTGTGCTTCCTACACACAGGGGCCATATCCAGTTCAACTCTGCTTAGGAAACTGACAAGAACAGTAGCTCCTCTTCGTTCCAATACACTGTACTTGCTGGGAACAGACGCGAGTGCTATTTGCACTGTGTATGGAAATGGGAACGCAATAGTGACTTTCCTTACCAGAAACAACTCTTGCTTGTAGGACCAAAAACTGCATGTGATTCAACTCCATTTAGGACTGGGAAACAAACACTAGCTCGCCATACAAGAAACACACTCTGCTTTTGAGAAAAGAGCACTTTTCTACTCTACTGTGTTTCCTATAGGACCAGAACAGTGAGCTTGCAAAGAACAAAAGAACTGTGCTTCATACAAATCCTGCCATATCTAGTTCAATTCTGCTAAGGAAACTGAAAAGAACAGTAGATCCTCTTCAGTCCAATACACTGTACATGCTGGGAACAGACGCCAGTGCTATTTGCCCTGTGTATGACAATGGGAGCGCAATAGTGACTCTTCTTACCAGAAAACATCTCTTGCTCGTAGGACAATAAACTGCATGTGTTTCAACTCCATTTAGGACTGGGAAACAAACGCTAGCTCGCCTTATAAGAAACACACTCTGCTTTTGAGAAAAGAGCACTCTTCTACTGTACTGTGTTTCCTATGGGGTCCGAACAGTGAGCTTGCTCAGAACAAAAGAACTGTGCTTCCTACACACATGGGCCATATCTAGTTCAACTCTGCTTAGGAAACTGACAAGAACAGTAGCTCCTCTTCAGTCCAATACACTGTACTTGCTGGGAACAGACGCGAGTGTTATTTGCACTGTGTATGGCAAAGGGAGCACAATAGTGAGTTTTTTTACAAGAAAACAACTCTTGCTCGTAGGACCAAAAACTGCATGTGATTCAACTCCATTTAGGACTGGGAAACAAACACTAGCTCGCCTTACAAGAAACACACTCTGTTTTTGAGAAAAGAGCAGTCTTCTATACTCCTGTGGTTCATATGGGGTGCGAACATTGAGCTTGCTCAGAACAAAAGAACTGTGCTTCCTACACACACGGGCTATATGTAGTTCAACTCTGCTTAGGAAACTGACAAGAACAGTAGCTCCTCTTCAGTCCAATACACTGTACTTGCTGGGAACATACACGAGTGCTATTTGCACTGTGTATGGCAATGGGAGCACAATAGTGACTTTGCTTATGAGAAAACAACTCTTGCTCGTAGGACCAAAAACTGCATGTGATTCAACTCCATTTAGGACTGGGAAACAAACTCTAGCTCGACTTACAAGAAACACACTCTGCGTTTGAGAAAAGAGCAGTCTTCTAATCTACTGTGGTTCATATGGGGTCCGAACACTGAGCTTGCTCAGAACAAAAGAACTGTGCTTCCTACACACACGGGCCATATCTAGTTCAACTCTGCTTAAGAAACTGACAAGAACAGTAGCTCCTCTTCAGTCCAATACACTGTACTTGCTGGGAACAGACACGAGTGCTATTTTAACTGTGTATGGCAATGATAGTGCAATAGTGACTTTCCTTACCAGAAAACAACTCTTGCTCGTAGGACCAAAAACTGTATGTGATTCAACTCCATTTAGGACTGGGAAACAAACACTAGCTCGCCTTACAAGAAACACACTCTGCTTTTGAGAAAAGAGCACTCTTCTACTCTAATGTGTTTTCTATGGGGTCCGAACATTGAGCTTGCTCAGAACAAAAGAACTGTGCTTCCTACACACAGGGGCCATATCTAGTTCAGCTCTGCTTAGGAAACTGACAAGAACAGTAGCTCCGCTTCAGTCCAATACACTGTACTTGCTGGGAACAGACGCCAGTGCTATTTGCCCTGTTTATGACAATGGGAGCGTAATAGTGACTCTTCTTACCAAAAAACAACTCTTGCTCATAGGACCAGAAACTGCATGGGATTCAACTCCATTTCTGACTGGGAAACAAACACTAGCTCGCATTACAAGAAACACACTCTCCTTTTGAGAAAAGAGCACTCTTCTACTCTAATGTGTTTCCTATGGGGTCGGAATAGTGAGCTTGCTCAGAACAAAAGAACTGTGCTTCCTACACACAGGGGCCATATCTAGTTCAACTCTGCTTAGGAAACTGACAAGAACAGTAGCTCCTCTTCAGTCCAATACGCTGTATTTGCTGGGAACAGACCCGAGTGCTATTTGCACTGTGTATGGAAATGGGAACGCAATAGTGACTTTCCTTACCAGAAACAACTCTTGCTCGTAGGACCAAAAACTGCATGTGATTCAACTCCATTTAGGACTGGGAAACAAAAGCTAGCTCGCCTTACAAGAAACACACTCTGCTTTTGAGAAAAGAGCACTCTTCTACTCGACTGTGTTTCCTATGGGGTCCGAACAGTGAGCTTGCTCAGAAAAAAAGAACTGTGCTTTCTACATACAGGGGCCATATCTAGTTCAACTCTGCTTAGGAAACTGACAAGAACAGTAGCTCCGCTTCAGTCCAATACACTGTACTTGCTGGGAACAGACGCGAGTGCTATTTACACTGTATATGGCAAAGGGAGCGTAATAGTGACTTTTTTTAACCAGAAAACACCTCTTGCTCGTAGGTCCAGAAACTGCATGGGATTCAACTCCATTTAGGACTGGGAAACAAACACTAGCTCCCCTTACAAGAAACAGACTCTGCTTTTGAGAAAAGAGCACTCTTCTACTCTTCTGTGTTTCCTGTGTGGTCCGAACAGTGAGCTTGCTCAGAACAAAAGAACTGTGCTTCCTACACACAGGGGCCATATCTAGTTCAAGTCTGCTTAGCAAACTGACAAGAACAGTAGCTCCGCTTCAATCCAATACACTGTACTTGCTGGGAACAGATGCGAGTGCTATTTGCACTGTGTATGGCAATGGGAGCGCAGTAGTGACTTTCCTTACCAGAAAACAACGCTTGCACATAGGACCAAAAACTGCATGTGATTCAACTCCATTTAGGACTGGGAAACAAACGCTAGTTCGCCTTACAAGAAACACACTCTGCTTTTGAGAAAAGAGCACACTTCTACTCTACTGTGTCTCCTATAGGGCCAGAACAGTGAGTTTGCTCAGAACAGAAGAACTGTGCTTCCTACACACAGGGGCCATATCTAGTTCAGCTCTGCTTAGGAAACTGACAAGAACAGTAGCTCCGCTTCAGTCTAATACACTGTACTTGCTGGGAACTGACGCCAGTGCTATTTGCCCTGTGTATGACAATGGGAGCGTAATAGTGACTCTTCTTAAAAGAAAACAACTCTTGCTCGTAGGACCAGAAACTGCATGGGATTCAACTCCATTTCTGACTGGGAAACAAACACTAGCTCGCATTACAAGAAACACACTCTGCTTTTGAGAAAAGAGCACTCTTCTACTCTACTGTGTTTCCTATAGGGCCAGAAAAGTGAGTTTGCTCAGAACAAAAGAACTGTGCTTCCTACAAATACGGCCTTATCTAATTCAATTCTGCTTAGGAAACTGACAAGAACAGTAGATCCTCTTCAGTCCAATACACTGTACATGCTGGGAACAGACGCCAGTTCTATTTGCCCTGTGTATGACAATGGGAGCGCAATAGTGACTCTTCTTACCAGAAAACAACTCTTGCTCATAGGACAAGAAACTGCATGTGATTCAACTCCATTTAGGACTGGGAAACAAATGCTAGCTCGCCTTACAAGAAACACACTCTGCTTTTGAGAAAAGAGCACTCTTCTACTCTACTGTGTTTCCTATGGGTTCCGAACAGTGAGCTTGCTCCGAACAAAAGAACAGTGCTTCCTACACACAGGGGCCCTATCTAGTTCAACTCTGCTTAGGAAACTGACAAGAACAGTAGCTCCTCTTCAGTGCAATACACTGTACTTCCTAAGAACAGACGCGAGTGCTATTTGCACTGCGTATGGCAAAGGGAGCACAATAGTGACTTTCCTTACCAGAAAACAACTCTTGTTCGTAGGACAAAAAACTGCATGTGATTCAACTCCATTTAGGACTGGGAAACAAAAGCTAGCTCGCCTTACAAGAAACACACTCTGCTTTTGAGAAAAGAGCAGTCTTCTATTCTACTGTGGTTCATTGGGGTCGGAACGTTGAGCTTGCTCAGAACAAAAGAATTGTGTTTCCTACACACACGGGCCATATGTAGTTAAACTCTGCTTAGGAAACTGACAAGAATAGTAGCTCCTCTTCAGTCCAATACACTGAACTTGCTGGAACAGACGCCAGTGCTTTTTGCACTGTGTATGGCAATGGGAGCACAATAGTGACTTTGCTTACGAGAAAACAACTATTGCTCATAGGACCAAAAACTGCATGTGATTCAACTCCATTTAGGACTGGGAAACAAACTCTATCTCGACTTACAAGAAACACACTCTGCGTTTGAGAAAAGAGCAGTCTTCTAATCTACTGTGGTTCATATGGGGTCCGAACACTGAGCTTTCTCAGAACAAAAGAACTGTGCTTCCTACACACACGGGCCATATCTAGTTCAACTCTGCTTAAGAAACTGACAAGAACAGTAGCTCCTCTTCAGTCCAATACACTGTACTTGCTGGGAACAGACACGAGTGCTATTTTAACTGTGTATGGCAATGATAGTGCAATAGTGACTTTCCTTACCAGAAAACAACTCTTGCTCGTAGGACCAAAAACTGTATGTGATTCAACTCCATTTAGGACTGGGAAACAAACACTAGCTCGCCTTACAAGAAACACACTCTGCTTTTGAGAAAAGAGCACTCTTCTACTCTAATGTGTTTTCTATGGGGTCCGAACATTGAGCTTGCTCAGAACAAAAGAACTGTGCTTCCTACACACAGGGGCCATATCTAGTTCAGCTCTGCTTAGGAAACTGACAAGAACAGTAGCTCCGCTTCAGTCCAATACACTGTACTTGCTGGGAACAGACGCCAGTGCTATTTGCCCTGTTTATGACAATGGGAGCGTAATAGCGACTCTTCTTACCAGAAAACAACTCTTGCTCATAGGACCAGAAACTGCATGGGATTCAACTCCATTTCTGACTGGGAAACAAACACTAGCTCGCATTACAAGAAACACACTCTCCTTTTGAGAAAAGAGCACTCTTCTACTCTAATGTGTTTCCTATGGGGTCGGAATAGTGAGCTTGCTCAGAACAAAAGAACTGTGCTTCCTACACACAGGGGCCATATCTAGTTCAACTCTGCTTAGGAAACTGACAAGAACAGTAGCTCCTCTTCAGTCCAATACACTGTATTTGCTGGGAACAGACCCGAGTGCTATTTGCACTGTGTATGGAAATGGGAACGCAATAGTGACTTTCCTTACCAGAAACAACTCTTGCTCGTAGGACCAAAAACTGCATGTGATTCAACTCCATTTAGGACTGGGAAACAAAAGCTAGCTCGCCTTCCAAGAAACACACTCTGCTTTTGAGAAAAGAGCACTCTTCTACTCGACTGTGTTTCCTATGGGGTCCGAACAGTGAGCTTGCTCAGAAAAAAAGAACTGTGCTTTCTACACACAGGGGCCATATCTAGTTCAACTCTGCTTAGGAAACTGACAAGAACAGTAGCTCCGCTTCAGTCCAATACACTGTACTTGCTGGGAAGAGACGCGAGTGCTATTTACACTGTATATGGCAAAGGGAGCGTAATAGTGACTTTTTTTAACCAGAAAACACCTCTTGCTCGTAGGTCCAGAAACTGCATGGGATTCAACTCCATTTAGGACTGGGAAACAAACACTAGCTCCACTTACAAGAAACAGACTCTGCTTTTGAGAAAAGAGCACTCTTCTACTCTTCTGTGTTTATTATGTGGTGCGAACAGTGAGCTTGCTCAGAACAAAAGAACTGTGCTTCCTACACACAGGGGCCATATCTAGTTCAACTCTGCTTAGCAAACTGACAAGAACAGTAGCTCCGCTTCAGTCCAATACACTGTACTTGCTGGGAACAGATGCGAGTGCTATTTGCACTGTGTATGGCAATGGGAGCGCAGTAGTGACTTTCCTTACCAGAAAACAACGCTTGCACATAGGACCAAAAACTGCATGTGATTCAACTCCATTTAGGACTGGGAAACAAACGCTAGCTCGCCTTACAAGAAACACACTCTGCTTTTGAGAAAAGAGCACACTTCTACTCTACTGTGTCTCCTATAGGGCCAGAACAGTGAGTTTGCTCAGAACAAAAGAACTGTGCTTCCTACACACAGGGGCCATATCTAGTTCAGCTCTGCTTAGGAAACTGACAAGAACAGTAGCTCCGCTTCAGTCTAATACACTGTACTTGCTTGGAACTGACGCCAGTGCTATTTGCCCTGTGTATGACAATGGGAGCGTAATAGTGACTCTTCTTAAAAGAAAACAACTCTTGCTCGTAGGACCAGAAACTGCATGGGATTCAACTCCATTTCTGACTGGGAAACAAACACTAGCTCGTATTACAAGAAACACACTCTGCTTTTGAGAAAAGAGCACTCTTCTACTCTACTGTGTTTCCTATAGGGCCAGAACAGTGAGTTTGCTCAGAACAAAAGAACTGTGCTTCCTACAAATACGGCCTTATCTAATTCAATTCTGCTTAGGAAACTGACAAGAACAGTAGATCCTCTTCAGTCCAATACACTGTACATGCTGGGAACAGACGCCAGTTCTATTTGCCCTGTGTATGACAATGGGAGCGCAATAGTGACTCTTCTTACCAGAAAACAACTCTTGCTCATAGGAACAAAAACTGCATGTGATTCAACTCCATTTAGGACTGGGAAACAAAGGCTAGCTCGCCTTACAAGAAACATACTCTGCTTTTGAGAAAAGAGCAGTCTTCTATTCTACTGTGGTTCATATGGGGTCGGAACGTTGAGCTTGCTCAGAACAAAAGAATTGTGCTTCCTACACACACGGGCCATATGGAGTTAAACTCTGCTTAGGAAACTGACATGAACAGTAGCTCCTCTTCAGTCCAATACACTGTACATGCAGGGAACAGACGCTAGTGCTATTTGTCCTCTGTATGACAATGGGAGCGCAATACTGACTCTTCTTATCAGAAAACACCTCTTGCACGTAGGACCAGAAACTGCATGGGATTCAACTCCATTTAGGACTGGGAAACAAACGCTAGCTCACCTTACAAGAAACACACTCTGCTTTTGAGAAAAGAGCAATCTTCTACTCTACTGTGTTTCCTATAGGGCCAGAACAGTGTGTTTGCTCAGAACAAAAGAACTGTGCTTCCTACAAATACGGCCATATCTAGTTCAATTATGCTTAGGAAACTGAAAAGAACAGTAGATCCTCTTCATTCCAATACACTGTACTTGCTGGGAACAGACGCCAGTGCTATTTGCCCTGTGTCTGACAATGGGAGCACAATAGTGACTTTCCTTACCAGAAAACAACTCTTGCTCGTAGGACCAAAAACAGGATGTGATTCAACTCCATTTAGTACTGGGAAAGAAACGCTAGCTTGCCTTACAAGAAACACTCTCTGCTTTTGAGAAAAGAGCACTCTTCTACTCTACTGTGTTTACTATGGGGTCCGAACATTGAGCTTGCTCAGAACAAAAGAACTGTGCTTCCTACACACATGGGCCATATGTAGTTCAACTCTGCTTAGGAAACTGACAAGAAGAGTAGCTCCTATTCAGTCCAATACACTGTATTTGCTGGGAACAGACACGAGTGCTATTTGCACTTTGTATGGCAAAGGGAGCACAATAGTGACTTTGCTTACGAGAAAACAACTCTTGCTCGTAGGACCAAAAACTGCATGTGATTCAACTCCATTTAGGACTGGGAAACAAACGCTAGCTCACCTTACAAGAAACACACTCTGCTTTTGAGAAAAGAGCAATCTTCTACTCTACTGTGTTTCCTATAGGGCCAGAACAGTGTGTTTGCTCAGAACAAAAGAACTGTGCTTCCTACAAATACGGCCATATCTAGTTCAATTCTGCTAGGAAACTGAAAAGAACAGTAGATCCTCTTCAGTCCAATACACTGTACATGCTGGGAACAGACGCCAGTGCTATTTGCCCTGTGTCTGACAATGGGAGCGCAATAGTGACTTTCCTTACCAGAAAACAACTTTTGCTCATAGGACCAAAAACTGCATGTGATTCAACTCCATTTAGGACTGGGAAACAAACTCTAGCTCGACTTACAAGAAACACACTCTGCGTTTGAGAAAAGAGCAGTCTTCTAATCTACTGTGGTTCATATGGGGTCCGAACACTGAGCTTGCTCAGAACAAAAGAACTGTGCTTCCTACACACACGGGCCATATCTAGTTCAACTCTGCTTAAGAAACTGACAAGAACAGTAGCTCCTCTTCAGTCCAATACACTGTACTTGCTGGGAACAGACACGAGTGCTATTTTAACTGTGTATGGCAATGATAGTGCAATAGTGACTTTCCTTACCAGAAAACAACTCTTGCTCGTAGGACCAAAAACTGTATGTGATTCAACTCCATTTAGGACTGGGAAACAAACACTAGCTCGCCTTACAAGAAACACACTCTGCTTTTGAGAAAAGAGCACTCTTCTACTCTAATGTGTTTTCTATGGGGTCCGAACATTGAGCTTGCTCAGAACAAAAGAACTGTGCTTCCTACACACAGGGGCCATATCTAGTTCAGCTCTGCTTAGGAAACTGACAAGAACAGTAGCTCCGCTTCAGTCCAATACACTGTACTTGCTGGGAACAGACGCCAGTGCTATTTGCCCTGTTTATGACAATGGGAGCGTAATAGTGACTCTTCTTACCAAAAAACAACTCTTGCTCATAGGACCAGAAACTGCATGGGATTCAACTCCATTTCTGACTGGGAAACAAACACTAGCTCGCATTACAAGAAACACACTCTCCTTTTGAGAAAAGAGCACTCTTCTACTCTAATGTGTTTCCTATGGGGTCGGAATAGTGAGCTTGCTCAGAACAAAAGAACTGTGCTTCCTACACACAGGGGCCATATCTAGTTCAACTCTGCTTAGGAAACTGACAAGAACAGTAGCTCCTCTTCAGTCCAATACGCTGTATTTGCTGGGAACAGACCCGAGTGCTATTTGCACTGTGTATGGAAATGGGAACGCAATAGTGACTTTCCTTACCAGAAACAACTCTTGCTCGTAGGACCAAAAACTGCATGTGATTCAACTCCATTTAGGACTGGGAAACAAAAGCTAGCTCGCCTTCCAAGAAACACACTCTGCTTTTGAGAAAAGAGCACTCTTCTACTCGACTGTGTTTCCTATGGGGTCCGAACAGTGAGCTTGCTCAGAAAAAAAGAACTGTGCTTTCTACATACAGGGGCCATATCTAGTTCAACTCTGCTTAGGAAACTGACAAGAACAGTAGCTCCGCTTCAGTCCAATACACTGTACTTGCTGGGAACAGACGCGATTGCTATTTACACTGTATATGGCAAAGGGAGCGTAATAGTGACTTTTTTTAACCAGAAAACACCTCTTGCTCGTAGGTCCAGAAACTGCATGGGATTCAACTCCATTTAGGACTGGGAAACAAACACTAGCTCCCCTTACAAGAAACAGACTCTGCTTTTGAGAAAAGAGCACTCTTCTACTCTTCTGTGTTTCCTGTGTGGTCCGAACAGTGAGCTTGCTCAGAACAAAAGAACTGTGCTTCCTACACACAGGGGCCATATCTAGTTCAAGTCTGCTTAGCAAACTGACAAGAACAGTAGCTCCGCTTCAATCCAATACACTGTACTTGCTGGGAACAGATGCGAGTGCTATTTGCACTGTGTATGGCAATGGGAGCGCAGTAGTGACTTTCCTTACCAGAAAACAACGCTTGCACATAGGACCAAAAACTGCATGTGATTCAACTCCATTTAGGACTGGGAAACAAACGCTAGTTCGCCTTACAAGAAACACACTCTGCTTTTGAGAAAAGAGCACACTTCTACTCTACTGTGTCTCCTATAGGGCCAGAACAGTGAGTTTGCTCAGAACAGAAGAACTGTGCTTCCTACACACAGGGGCCATATCTAGTTCAGCTCTGCTTAGGAAACTGACAAGAACAGTAGCTCCACTTCAGTCTAATACACTGTACTTGCTGGGAACTGACGCCAGTGCTATTTGCCCTGTGTATGACAATAAGAGCGTAATAGTGACTCTTCTTAAAAGAAAACAACTCTTGCTCGTAGGACCAGAAACTGCATGGGATTCAACTCCATTTCTGACTGGGAAACAAACACTAGCTCGCATTACAAGAAACACACTCTGCTTTTGAGAAAAGAGCACTCTTCTACTCTACTGTGTTTCCTATAGGGCCAGAAAAGTGAGTTTGCTCAGAACAAAAGAACTGTGCTTCCTACAAATACGGCCTTATCTAATTCAATTCTGCTTAGGAAACTGACAAGAACAGTAGATCCTCTTCAGTCCAATACACTGTACATGCTGGGAACAGACGCCAGTTCTATTTGCCCTGTGTATGACAATGGGAGCGCAATAGTGACTCTTCTTACCAGAAAACAACTCTTGCTCATAGGACAAGAAACTGCATGTGATTCAACTCCATTTAGGACTGGGAAACAAATGCTAGCTCGCCTTACAAGAAACACACTCTGCTTTTGAGAAAAGAGCACTCTTCTACTCTACTGTGTTTCCTATGGGTTCCGAACAGTGAGCTTGCTCCGAACAAAAGAACAGTGCTTCCTACACACAGGGGCCCTATCTAGTTCAACTCTGCTTAGGAAACTGACAAGAACAGTAGCTCCTCTTCAGTGCAATACACTGTACTTCCTAAGAACAGACGCGAGTGCTATTTGCACTGCGTATGGCAAAGGGAGCACAATAGTGACTTTCCTTACCAGAAAACAACTCTTGTTCGTAGGACAAAAAACTGCATGTGATTCAACTCCATTTAGGACTGGGAAACAAAAGCTAGCTCGCCTTACAAGAAACACACTCTGCTTTTGAGAAAAGAGCAGTCTTCTATTCTACTGTGGTTCATTGGGGTCGGAACGTTGAGCTTGCTCAGAACAAAAGAATTGTGTTTCCTACACACACGGGCCATATGTAGTTAAACTCTGCTTAGGAAACTGACAAGAATAGTAGCTCCTCTTCAGTCCAATACACTGAACTTGCTGGAACAGACGCCAGTGCTTTTTGCACTGTGTATGGCAATGGGAGCACAATAGTGACTTTGCTTACGAGAAAACAACTATTGCTCATAGGACCAAAAACTGCATGTGATTCAACTCCATTTAGGACTGGGAAACAAACTCTATCTCGACTTACAAGAAACACACTCTGCGTTTGAGAAAAGAGCAGTCTTCTAATCTACTGTGGTTCATATGGGGTCCGAACACTGAGCTTTCTCAGAACAAAAGAACTGTGCTTCCTACACACACGGGCCATATCTAGTTCAACTCTGCTTAAGAAACTGACAAGAACAGTAGCTCCTCTTCAGTCCAATACACTGTACTTGCTGGGAACAGACACGAGTGCTATTTTAACTGTGTATGGCAATGATAGTGCAATAGTGACTTTCCTTACCAGAAAACAACTCTTGCTCGTAGGACCAAAAACTGTATGTGATTCAACTCCATTTAGGACTGGGAAACAAACACTAGCTCGCCTTACAAGAAACACACTCTGCTTTTGAGAAAAGAGCACTCTTCTACTCTAATGTGTTTTCTATGGGGTCCGAACATTGAGCTTGCTCAGAACAAAAGAACTGTGCTTCCTACACACAGGGGCCATATCTAGTTCAGCTCTGCTTAGGAAACTGACAAGAACAGTAGCTCCGCTTCAGTCCAATACACTGTACTTGCTGGGAACAGACGCCAGTGCTATTTGCCCTGTTTATGACAATGGGAGCGTAATAGCGACTCTTCTTACCAGAAAACAACTCTTGCTCATAGGACCAGAAACTGCATGGGATTCAACTCCATTTCTGACTGGGAAACAAACACTAGCTCGCATTACAAGAAACACACTCTCCTTTTGAGAAAAGAGCACTCTTCTACTCTAATGTGTTTCCTATGGGGTCGGAATAGTGAGCTTGCTCAGAACAAAAGAACTGTGCTTCCTACACACAGGGGCCATATCTAGTTCAACTCTGCTTAGGAAACTGACAAGAACAGTAGCTCCTCTTCAGTCCAATACACTGTATTTGCTGGGAACAGACCCGAGTGCTATTTGCACTGTGTATGGAAATGGGAACGCAATAGTGACTTTCCTTACCAGAAACAACTCTTGCTCGTAGGACCAAAAACTGCATGTGATTCAACTCCATTTAGGACTGGGAAACAAAAGCTAGCTCGCCTTCCAAGAAACACACTCTGCTTTTGAGAAAAGAGCACTCTTCTACTCGACTGTGTTTCCTATGGGGTCCGAACAGTGAGCTTGCTCAGAAAAAAAGAACTGTGCTTTCTACACACAGGGGCCATATCTAGTTCAACTCTGCTTAGGAAACTGACAAGAACAGTAGCTCCGCTTCAGTCCAATACACTGTACTTGCTGGGAAGAGACGCGAGTGCTATTTACACTGTATATGGCAAAGGGAGCGTAATAGTGACTTTTTTTAACCAGAAAACACCTCTTGCTCGTAGGTCCAGAAACTGCATGGGATTCAACTCCATTTAGGACTGGGAAACAAACACTAGCTCCACTTACAAGAAACAGACTCTGCTTTTGAGAAAAGAGCACTCTTCTACTCTTCTGTGTTTATTATGTGGTGCGAACAGTGAGCTTGCTCAGAACAAAAGAACTGTGCTTCCTACACACAGGGGCCATATCTAGTTCAACTCTGCTTAGCAAACTGACAAGAACAGTAGCTCCGCTTCAGTCCAATACACTGTACTTGCTGGGAACAGATGCGAGTGCTATTTGCACTGTGTATGGCAATGGGAGCGCAGTAGTGACTTTCCTTACCAGAAAACAACGCTTGCACATAGGACCAAAAACTGCATGTGATTCAACTCCATTTAGGACTGGGAAACAAACGCTAGCTCGCCTTACAAGAAACACACTCTGCTTTTGAGAAAAGAGCACACTTCTACTCTACTGTGTCTCCTATAGGGCCAGAACAGTGAGTTTGCTCAGAACAAAAGAACTGTGCTTCCTACACACAGGGGCCATATCTAGTTCAGCTCTGCTTAGGAAACTGACAAGAACAGTAGCTCCGCTTCAGTCTAATACACTGTACTTGCTGGGAACTGACGCCAGTGCTATTTGCCCTGTGTATGACAATGGGAGCGTAATAGTGACTCTTCTTAAAAGAAAACAACTCTTGCTCGTAGGACCAGAAACTGCATGGGATTCAACTCCATTTCTGACTGGGAAACAAACACTAGCTCGCATTACAAGAAACACACTCTGCTTTTGAGAAAAGAGCACTCTTCTACTCTACTGTGTTTCCTATAGGGCCAGAAAAGTGAGTTTGCTCAGAACAAAAGAACTGTGCTTCCTACAAATACGGCCTTATCTAATTCAATTCTGCTTAGGAAACTGACAAGAACAGTAGATCCTCTTCAGTCCAATACACTGTACATGCTGGGAACAGACGCCAGTTCTATTTGCCCTGTGTATGACAATGGGAGCGCAATAGTGACTCTTCTTACCAGAAAACAACTCTTGCTCATAGGACAAGAAACTGCATGTGATTCAACTCCATTTAGGACTGGGAAACAAATGCTAGCTCGCCTTACAAGAAACACACTCTGCTTTTGAGAAAAGAGCACTCTTCTACTCTACTGTGTTTCCTATGGGTTCCGAACAGTGAGCTTGCTCCGAACAAAAGAACAGTGCTTCCTACACACAGGGGCCCTATCTAGTTCAACTCTGCTTAGGAAACTGACAAGAACAGTAGCTCCTCTTCAGTGCAATACACTGTACTTCCTAAGAACAGACGCGAGTGCTATTTGCACTGCGTATGGCAAAGGGAGCACAATAGTGACTTTCCTTACCAGAAAACAACTCTTGTTCGTAGGACAAAAAACTGCATGTGATTCAACTCCATTTAGGACTGGGAAACAAAAGCTAGCTCGCCTTACAAGAAACACACTCTGCTTTTGAGAAAAGAGCAGTCTTCTATTCTACTGTGGTTCATTGGGGTCGGAACGTTGAGCTTGCTCAGAACAAAAGAATTGTGTTTCCTACACACACGGGCCATATGTAGTTAAACTCTGCTTAGGAAACTGACAAGAATAGTAGCTCCTCTTCAGTCCAATACACTGAACTTGCTGGAACAGACGCCAGTGCTTTTTGCACTGTGTATGGCAATGGGAGCACAATAGTGACTTTGCTTACGAGAAAACAACTATTGCTCATAGGACCAAAAACTGCATGTGATTCAACTCCATTTAGGACTGGGAAACAAACTCTATCTCGACTTACAAGAAACACACTCTGCGTTTGAGAAAAGAGCAGTCTTCTAATCTACTGTGGTTCATATGGGGTCCGAACACTGAGCTTTCTCAGAACAAAAGAACTGTGCTTCCTACACACACGGGCCATATCTAGTTCAACTCTGCTTAAGAAACTGACAAGAACAGTAGCTCCTCTTCAGTCCAATACACTGTACTTGCTGGGAACAGACACGAGTGCTATTTTAACTGTGTATGGCAATGATAGTGCAATAGTGACTTTCCTTACCAGAAAACAACTCTTGCTCGTAGGACCAAAAACTGTATGTGATTCAACTCCATTTAGGACTGGGAAACAAACACTAGCTCGCCTTACAAGAAACACACTCTGCTTTTGAGAAAAGAGCACTCTTCTACTCTAATGTGTTTTCTATGGGGTCCGAACATTGAGCTTGCTCAGAACAAAAGAACTGTGCTTCCTACACACAGGGGCCATATCTAGTTCAGCTCTGCTTAGGAAACTGACAAGAACAGTAGCTCCGCTTCAGTCCAATACACTGTACTTGCTGGGAACAGACGCCAGTGCTATTTGCCCTGTTTATGACAATGGGAGCGTAATAGCGACTCTTCTTACCAGAAAACAACTCTTGCTCATAGGACCAGAAACTGCATGGGATTCAACTCCATTTCTGACTGGGAAACAAACACTAGCTCGCATTACAAGAAACACACTCTCCTTTTGAGAAAAGAGCACTCTTCTACTCTAATGTGTTTCCTATGGGGTCGGAATAGTGAGCTTGCTCAGAACAAAAGAACTGTGCTTCCTACACACAGGGGCCATATCTAGTTCAACTCTGCTTAGGAAACTGACAAGAACAGTAGCTCCTCTTCAGTCCAATACACTGTATTTGCTGGGAACAGACCCGAGTGCTATTTGCACTGTGTATGGAAATGGGAACGCAATAGTGACTTTCCTTACCAGAAACAACTCTTGCTCGTAGGACCAAAAACTGCATGTGATTCAACTCCATTTAGGACTGGGAAACAAAAGCTAGCTCGCCTTCCAAGAAACACACTCTGCTTTTGAGAAAAGAGCACTCTTCTACTCGACTGTGTTTCCTATGGGGTCCGAACAGTGAGCTTGCTCAGAAAAAAAGAACTGTGCTTTCTACACACAGGGGCCATATCTAGTTCAACTCTGCTTAGGAAACTGACAAGAACAGTAGCTCCGCTTCAGTCCAATACACTGTACTTGCTGGGAAGAGACGCGAGTGCTATTTACACTGTATATGGCAAAGGGAGCGTAATAGTGACTTTTTTTAACCAGAAAACACCTCTTGCTCGTAGGTCCAGAAACTGCATGGGATTCAACTCCATTTAGGACTGGGAAACAAACACTAGCTCCACTTACAAGAAACAGACTCTGCTTTTGAGAAAAGAGCACTCTTCTACTCTTCTGTGTTTATTATGTGGTGCGAACAGTGAGCTTGCTCAGAACAAAAGAACTGTGCTTCCTACACACAGGGGCCATATCTAGTTCAACTCTGCTTAGCAAACTGACAAGAACAGTAGCTCCGCTTCAGTCCAATACACTGTACTTGCTGGGAACAGATGCGAGTGCTATTTGCACTGTGTATGGCAATGGGAGCGCAGTAGTGACTTTCCTTACCAGAAAACAACGCTTGCACATAGGACCAAAAACTGCATGTGATTCAACTCCATTTAGGACTGGGAAACAAACGCTAGCTCGCCTTACAAGAAACACACTCTGCTTTTGAGAAAAGAGCACACTTCTACTCTACTGTGTCTCCTATAGGGCCAGAACAGTGAGTTTGCTCAGAACAAAAGAACTGTGCTTCCTACACACAGGGGCCATATCTAGTTCAGCTCTGCTTAGGAAACTGACAAGAACAGTAGCTCCGCTTCAGTCTAATACACTGTACTTGCTGGGAACTGACGCCAGTGCTATTTGCCCTGTGTATGACAATGGGAGCGTAATAGTGACTCTTCTTAAAAGAAAACAACTCTTGCTCGTAGGACCAGAAACTGCATGGGATTCAACTCCATTTCTGACTGGGAAACAAACACTAGCTCGTATTACAAGAAACACACTCTGCTTTTGAGAAAAGAGCACTCTTCTACTCTACTGTGTTTCCTATAGGGCCAGAACAGTGAGTTTGCTCAGAACAAAAGAACTGTGCTTCCTACAAATACGGCCTTATCTAATTCAATTCTGCTTAGGAAACTGACAAGAACAGTAGATCCTCTTCAGTCCAATACACTGTACATGCTGGGAACAGACGCCAGTTCTATTTGCCCTGTGTATGACAATGGGAGCGCAATAGTGACTCTTCTTACCAGAAAACAACTCTTGCTCATAGGAACAAAAACTGCATGTGATTCAACTCCATTTAGGACTGGGAAACAAAGGCTAGCTCGCCTTACAAGAAACATACTCTGCTTTTGAGAAAAGAGCAGTCTTCTATTCTACTGTGGTTCATATGGGGTCGGAACGTTGAGCTTGCTCAGAACAAAAGAATTGTGCTTCCTACACACACGGGCCATATGGAGTTAAACTCTGCTTAGGAAACTGACATGAACAGTAGCTCCTCTTCAGTCCAATACACTGTACATGCAGGGAACAGACGCTAGTGCTATTTGTCCTCTGTATGACAATGGGAGCGCAATACTGACTCTTCTTATCAGAAAACACCTCTTGCACGTAGGACCAGAAACTGCATGGGATTCAACTCCATTTAGGACTGGGAAACAAACGCTAGCTCACCTTACAAGAAACACACTCTGCTTTTGAGAAAAGAGCAATCTTCTACTCTACTGTGTTTCCTATAGGGCCAGAACAGTGTGTTTGCTCAGAACAAAAGAACTGTGCTTCCTACAAATACGGCCATATCTAGTTCAATTATGCTTAGGAAACTGAAAAGAACAGTAGATCCTCTTCATTCCAATACACTGTACTTGCTGGGAACAGACGCCAGTGCTATTTGCCCTGTGTCTGACAATGGGAGCACAATAGTGACTTTCCTTACCAGAAAACAACTCTTGCTCGTAGGACCAAAAACAGGATGTGATTCAACTCCATTTAGTACTGGGAAAGAAACGCTAGCTTGCCTTACAAGAAACACTCTCTGCTTTTGAGAAAAGAGCACTCTTCTACTCTACTGTGTTTCCTATGGGGTCCGAACATTGAGCTTGCTCAGAACAAAAGAACTGTGCTTCCTACACACATGGGCCATATGTAGTTCAACTCTGCTTAGGAAACTGACAAGAAGAGTAGCTCCTATTCAGTCCAATACACTGTATTTGCTGGGAACAGACACGAGTGCTATTTGCACTTTGTATGGCAAAGGGAGCACAATAGTGACTTTGCTTACGAGAAAACAACTCTTGCTCGTAGGACCAAAAACTGCATGTGATTCAACTCCATTTAGGACTGGGAAACAAACGCTAGCTCACCTTACAAGAAACACACTCTGCTTTTGAGAAAAGAGCAATCTTCTACTCTACTGTGTTTCCTATAGGGCCAGAACAGTGTGTTTGCTCAGAACAAAAGAACTGTGCTTCCTACAAATACGGCCATATCTAGTTCAATTCTGCTAGGAAACTGAAAAGAACAGTAGATCCTCTTCAGTCCAATACACTGTACATGCTGGGAACAGACGCCAGTGCTATTTGCCCTGTGTCTGACAATGGGAGCGCAATAGTGACTTTCCTTACCAGAAAACAACTTTTGCTCATAGGACCAAAAACTGCATGTGATTCAACTCCATTTAGGACTGGGAAACAAACTCTAGCTCGACTTACAAGAAACACACTCTGCGTTTGAGAAAAGAGCAGTCTTCTAATCTACTGTGGTTCATATGGGGTCCGAACACTGAGCTTGCTCAGAACAAAAGAACTGTGCTTCCTACACACACGGGCCATATCTAGTTCAACTCTGCTTAAGAAACTGACAAGAACAGTAGCTCCTCTTCAGTCCAATACACTGTACTTGCTGGGAACAGACACGAGTGCTATTTTAACTGTGTATGGCAATGATAGTGCAATAGTGACTTTCCTTACCAGAAAACAACTCTTGCTCGTAGGACCAAAAACTGTATGTGATTCAACTCCATTTAGGACTGGGAAACAAACACTAGCTCGCCTTACAAGAAACACACTCTGCTTTTGAGAAAAGAGCACTCTTCTACTCTAATGTGTTTTCTATGGGGTCCGAACATTGAGCTTGCTCAGAACAAAAGAACTGTGCTTCCTACACTCAGGGGCCATATCTAGTTCAGCTCTGCTTAGGAAACTGACAAGAACAGTAGCTCCGCTTCAGTCCAATACACTGTACTTGCTGGGAACAGACGCCAGTGCTATTTGCCCTGTTTATGACAATGGGAGCGTAATAGTGACTCTTCTTACCAAAAAACAACTCTTGCTCATAGGACCAGAAACTGCATGGGATTCAACTCCATTTCTGACTGGGAAACAAACACTAGCTCGCATTACAAGAAACACACTCTCCTTTTGAGAAAAGAGCACTCTTCTACTCTAATGTGTTTCCTATGGGGTCGGAATAGTGAGCTTGCTCAGAACAAAAGAACTGTGCTTCCTACACACAGGGGCCATATCTAGTTCAACTCTGCTTAGGAAACTGACAAGAACAGTAGCTCCTCTTCAGTCCAATACGCTGTATTTGCTGGGAACAGACCCGAGTGCTATTTGCACTGTGTATGGAAATGGGAACGCAATAGTGACTTTCCTTACCAGAAACAACTCTTGCTCGTAGGACCAAAAACTGCATGTGATTCAACTCCATTTAGGACTGGGAAACAAAAGCTAGCTCGCCTTCCAAGAAACACACTCTGCTTTTGAGAAAAGAGCACTCTTCTACTCGACTGTGTTTCCTATGGGGTCCGAACAGTGAGCTTGCTCAGAAAAAAAGAACTGTGCTTTCTACATACAGGGGCCATATCTAGTTCAACTCTGCTTAGGAAACTGACAAGAACAGTAGCTCCGCTTCAGTCCAATACACTGTACTTGCTGGGAACAGACGCGAGTGCTATTTACACTGTATATGGCAAAGGGAGCGTAATAGTGACTTTTTTTAACCAGAAAACACCTCTTGCTCGTAGGTCCAGAAACTGCATGGGATTCAACTCCATTTAGGACTGGGAAACAAACACTAGCTCCCCTTACAAGAAACAGACTCTGCTTTTGAGAAAAGAGCACTCTTCTACTCTTCTGTGTTTCCTGTGTGGTCCGAACAGTGAGCTTGCTCAGAACAAAAGAACTGTGCTTCCTACACACAGGGGCCATATCTAGTTCAAGTCTGCTTAGCAAACTGACAAGAACAGTAGCTCCGCTTCAATCCAATACACTGTACTTGCTGGGAACAGATGCGAGTGCTATTTGCACTGTGTATGGCAATGGGAGCGCAGTAGTGACTTTCCTTACCAGAAAACAACGCTTGCACATAGGACCAAAAACTGCATGTGATTCAACTCCATTTAGGACTGGGAAACAAACGCTAGTTCGCCTTACAAGAAACACACTCTGCTTTTGAGAAAAGAGCACACTTCTACTCTACTGTGTCTCCTATAGGGCCAGAACAGTGAGTTTGCTCAGAACAGAAGAACTGTGCTTCCTACACACAGGGGCCATATCTAGTTCAGCTCTGCTTAGGAAACTGACAAGAACAGTAGCTCCGCTTCAGTCTAATACACTGTACTTGCTGGGAACTGACGCCAGTGCTATTTGCCCTGTGTATGACAATGGGAGCGTAATAGTGACTCTTCTTAAAAGAAAACAACTCTTGCTCGTAGGACCAGAAACTGCATGGGATTCAACTCCATTTCTGACTGGGAAACAAACACTAGCTCGCATTACAAGAAACACACTCTGCTTTTGAGAAAAGAGCACTCTTCTACTCTACTGTGTTTCCTATAGGGCCAGAAAAGTGAGTTTGCTCAGAACAAAAGAACTGTGCTTCCTACAAATACGGCCTTATCTAATTCAATTCTGCTTAGGAAACTGACAAGAACAGTAGATCCTCTTCAGTCCAATACACTGTACATGCTGGGAACAGACGCCAGTTCTATTTGCCCTGTGTATGACAATGGGAGCGCAATAGTGACTCTTCTTACCAGAAAACAACTCTTGCTCATAGGACAAGAAACTGCATGTGATTCAACTCCATTTAGGACTGGGAAACAAATGCTAGCTCGCCTTACAAGAAACACACTCTGCTTTTGAGAAAAGAGCACTCTTCTACTCTACTGTGTTTCCTATGGGTTCCGAACAGTGAGCTTGCTCCGAACAAAAGAACAGTGCTTCCTACACACAGGGGCCCTATCTAGTTCAACTCTGCTTAGGAAACTGACAAGAACAGTAGCTCCTCTTCAGTGCAATACACTGTACTTCCTAAGAACAGACGCGAGTGCTATTTGCACTGCGTATGGCAAAGGGAGCACAATAGTGACTTTCCTTACCAGAAAACAACTCTTGTTCGTAGGACAAAAAACTGCATGTGATTCAACTCCATTTAGGACTGGGAAACAAAAGCTAGCTCGCCTTACAAGAAACACACTCTGCTTTTGAGAAAAGAGCAGTCTTCTATTCTACTGTGGTTCATTGGGGTCGGAACGTTGAGCTTGCTCAGAACAAAAGAATTGTGTTTCCTACACACACGGGCCATATGTAGTTAAACTCTGCTTAGGAAACTGACAAGAATAGTAGCTCCTCTTCAGTCCAATACACTGAACTTGCTGGAACAGACGCCAGTGCTTTTTGCACTGTGTATGGCAATGGGAGCACAATAGTGACTTTGCTTACGAGAAAACAACTATTGCTCATAGGACCAAAAACTGCATGTGATTCAACTCCATTTAGGACTGGGAAACAAACTCTATCTCGACTTACAAGAAACACACTCTGCGTTTGAGAAAAGAGCAGTCTTCTAATCTACTGTGGTTCATATGGGGTCCGAACACTGAGCTTTCTCAGAACAAAAGAACTGTGCTTCCTACACACACGGGCCATATCTAGTTCAACTCTGCTTAAGAAACTGACAAGAACAGTAGCTCCTCTTCAGTCCAATACACTGTACTTGCTGGGAACAGACGCCAGTGCTATTTGCCCTGTTTATGACAATGGGAGCGTAATAGCGACTCTTCTTACCAGAAAACAACTCTTGCTCATAGGACCAGAAACTGCATGGGATTCAACTCCATTTCTGACTGGGAAACAAACACTAGCTCGCATTACAAGAAACACACTCTCCTTTTGAGAAAAGAGCACTCTTCTACTCTAATGTGTTTCCTATGGGGTCGGAATAGTGAGCTTGCTCAGAACAAAAGAACTGTGCTTCCTACACACAGGGGCCATATCTAGTTCAACTCTGCTTAGGAAACTGACAAGAACAGAAGCTCCTCTTCAGTCCAATACACTGTATTAGCTGGGAACAGACCCGAGTGCTATTTGCACTGTGTATGGAAATGGGAACGCAATAGTGACTTTCCTTACCAGAAACAACTCTTGCTCGTAGGACCAAAAACTGCATGTGATTCAACTCCATTTAGGACTGGGAAACAAAAGCTAGCTCGCCTTCCAAGAAACACACTCTGCTTTTGAGAAAAGAGCACTCTTCTACTCGACTGTGTTTCCTATGGGGTCCGAACAGTGAGCTTGCTCAGAAAAAAAGAACTGTGCTTTCTACACACAGGGGCCATATCTAGTTCAACTCTGCTTAGGAAACTGACAAGAACAGTAGCTCCGCTTCAGTCCAATACACTGTACTTGCTGGGAAGAGACGCGAGTGCTATTTACACTGTATATGGCAAAGGGAGCGTAATAGTGACTTTTTTTAACCAGAAAACACCTCTTGCTCGTAGGTCCAGAAACTGCATGGGATTCAACTCCATTTAGGACTGGGAAACAAACACTAGCTCCACTTACAAGAAACAGACTCTGCTTTTGAGAAAAGAGCACTCTTCTACTCTTCTGTGTTTATTATGTGGTGCGAACAGTGAGCTTGCTCAGAACAAAAGAACTGTGCTTCCTACACACAGGGGCCATATCTAGTTCAACTCTGCTTAGCAAACTGACAAGAACAGTAGCTCCGCTTCAGTCCAATACACTGTACTTGCTGGGAACAGATGCGAGTGCTATTTGCACTGTGTATGGCAATGGGAGCGCAGTAGTGACTTTCCTTACCAGAAAACAACGCTTGCACATAGGACCAAAAACTGCATGTGATTCAACTCCATTTAGGACTGGGAAACAAACGCTAGCTCGCCTTACAAGAAACACACTCTGCTTTTGAGAAAAGAGCACACTTCTACTCTACTGTGTCTCCTATAGGGCCAGAACAGTGAGTTTGCTCAGAACAAAAGAACTGTGCTTCCTACACACAGGGGCCATATCTAGTTCAGCTCTGCTTAGGAAACTGACAAGAACAGTAGCTCCGCTTCAGTCTAATACACTGTACTTGCTGGGAACTGACGCCAGTGCTATTTGCCCTGTGTATGACAATGGGAGCGTAATAGTGACTCTTCTTAAAAGAAAACAACTCTTGCTCGTAGGACCAGAAACTGCATGGGATTCAACTCCATTTCTGACTGGGAAACAAACACTAGCTCGTATTACAAGAAACACACTCTGCTTTTGAGAAAAGAGCACTCTTCTACTCTACTGTGTTTCCTATAGGGCCAGAACAGTGAGTTTGCTCAGAACAAAAGAACTGTGCTTCCTACAAATACGGCCTTATCTAATTCAATTCTGCTTAGGAAACTGACAAGAACAGTAGATCCTCTTCAGTCCAATACACTGTACATGCTGGGAACAGACGCCAGTTCTATTTGCCCTGTGTATGACAATGGGAGCGCAATAGTGACTCTTCTTACCAGAAAACAACTCTTGCTCATAGGAACAAAAACTGCATGTGATTCAACTCCATTTAGGACTGGGAAACAAAGGCTAGCTCGCCTTACAAGAAACATACTCTGCTTTTGAGAAAAGAGCAGTCTTCTATTCTACTGTGGTTCATATGGGGTCGGAACGTTGAGCTTGCTCAGAACAAAAGAATTGTGCTTCCTACACACACGGGCCATATGGAGTTAAACTCTGCTTAGGAAACTGACATGAACAGTAGCTCCTCTTCAGTCCAATACACTGTACATGCAGGGAACAGACGCTAGTGCTATTTGTCCTCTGTATGACAATGGGAGGGCAATACTGACTCTTCTTATCAGAAAACACCTCTTGCACGTAGGACCAGAAACTGCATGGGATTCAACTCCATTTAGGACTGGGAAACAAACGCTAGCTCACCTTACAAGAAACACACTCTGCTTTTGAGAAAAGAGCAATCTTCTACTCTACTGTGTTTCCTATAGGGCCAGAACAGTGTGTTTGCTCAGAACAAAAGAACTGTGCTTCCTACAAATACGGCCATATCTAGTTCAATTATGCTTAGGAAACTGAAAAGAACAGTAGATCCTCTTCATTCCAATACACTGTACTTGCTGGGAACAGACGCCAGTGCTATTTGCCCTGTGTCTGACAATGGGAGCACAATAGTGACTTTCCTTACCAGAAAACAACTCTTGCTCGTAGGACCAAAAACAGGATGTGATTCAACTCCATTTAGTACTGGGAAAGAAACGCTAGCTTGCCTTACAAGAAACACTCTCTGCTTTTGAGAAAAGAGCACTCTTCTACTCTACTGTGTTTCCTATGGGGTCCGAACATTGAGCTTGCTCAGAACAAAAGAACTGTGCTTCCTACACACATGGGCCATATGTAGTTCAACTCTGCTTAGGAAACTGACAAGAAGAGTAGCTCCTATTCAGTCCAATACACTGTATTTGCTGGGAACAGACACGAGTGCTATTTGCACTTTGTATGGCAAAGGGAGCACAATAGTGACTTTGCTTACGAGAAAACAACTCTTGCTCGTAGGACCAAAAACTGCATGTGATTCAACTCCATTTAGGACTGGGAAACAAACGCTAGCTCACCTTACAAGAAACACACTCTGCTTTTGAGAAAAGAGCAATCTTCTACTCTACTGTGTTTCCTATAGGGCCAGAACAGTGTGTTTGCTCAGAACAAAAGAACTGTGCTTCCTACAAATACGGCCATATCTAGTTCAATTCTGCTAGGAAACTGAAAAGAACAGTAGATCCTCTTCAGTCCAATACACTGTACATGCTGGGAACAGACGCCAGTGCTATTTGCCCTGTGTCTGACAATGGGAGCGCAATAGTGACTTTCCTTACCAGAAAACAACTTTTGCTCATAGGACCAAAAACTGCATGTGATTCAACTCCATTTAGGACTGGGAAACAAACGCTAGCTCGCCTTACAAGAAACACACTCTGCTTTTGAGAAAAGAGCACTCTTCTACTCTACTGTGTTTCCTATAGGGCCAGAACAGTGAGCTTGCTCAGAACAAAAGAAATGTGCTTCATACAAATACGGCCATATCTAGTTCAATTATGCTTAGGAAACTGAAAAGAACAGTAGATCCTCTTCAGTCCAATACTGTGTACATGCTGGGAACAGACGCAAGTGTTTTTTGCACTGTGAATGACAATGGGAGCACAATAGTGACTCTTCTTACCAGAAAACAACTCTTTCTCGTAGTACAAGAAACTGCATGTGATTCAACTCCATTTAGGACTGGGAAACAAATGCTAGCTCGCTTTACAAGAAACACACTCTGCTTTTGAGAAAAAAGCACTCTTCTACTCTACTGTGTTTCCTATGGTGTCTGAACAGTGAGCTTGCTCAGAACAAAGAACTGTGCTTCCTACACACAGGGGCAATATCTAGTTCAACTCTGCTTAGGAAACTGACAAGAACAGTAGCTCTGCTTCAGTCCAATACACTGTACTTGCTGGGAACAGACGCCAGTGCTATTTGCACTGTGTATGGCAATGCGAGCGCAATAATGACTTTCCTTACCAGAAAACAACTCTTGCTCGTAGGACCAAAAACTGCACGTGATTCAACTCCATTTAGGACTGGGAAACAAACGCTAGCTAGCCTTACAAGAAACACACTCTGCTTTTGAGAAAAGAGCACTCTTCTACTCTACTGTTTTTCCTATATGGCCAGAACAGTGAGTTTGCTCAGAACAAAAGAACTGTGATTCCTACAAATACGGCCATATCTAGTTCAATTCTGCTTAGGAAACTGACAAGAACAGTAGATCCTCTTCAGTCCAATACACTGTACATGCTGGGAACAGACGCCAGTGCTATTTGCCCTGTGTATGACAATGGGAGCACAATAGTGACTCTTCTTACCAGAAAAAAACTCTTGCTCGTAGGACAAGAAACTGCGTGTGATTCAACTCCATTTCTGACTGGGAAACAAACACTAGCTCGCTTTACAAGAAACACACTCTGCTTTTGAGAAAAGAGCACTCTTCTACTCTACTGTGTTTCCTATGGGGTCTGAACAGTGAGCTTGCTCAGAACAAAAGAACTGTGCTTCCTACACACAGGGGCAATATCTAGTGTCAACTCTGCTTAGGAAACTGACAAGAACAGTAGCTCCGCTTCAGTCCAATACACTGTACTTGCTGGGAACAGACACCAGTGCTATTTGCACTGTGTATGGCAATGCGAGCACAATAATGACTTTTCTTACCAGAAAACAACTCTTGCTCATAGGACCAAAAACTGCTTGTGATTCAACTCCATTTAGGACTGGGAAACAAACGCTAGCTCGCCTTACAAGAAACACACTCTGCTTTTGAAAAAAGAGCACTCTTCTACTCTACTGTATTTCCTATGGGGTCCGAACAGTGAGCTTGCTCAGAACAAAAGAACTGTGCTTCCTACACAAACGGTCCATATCTAGTTCAACTCTGCTTAGGAAACTGACAAGAACGGTAGCTCCTCTTCAGTCCAATACACTGTAATAGCTGGGAACAGACGCGAGTGCTATTTGCAGTGTGTATGGCAATAGGAGCACAATAGTTACTCTTCTTATCGGAAACACGTCTTGCTGGTAGGACCAGAAAGTGCGTGGGATTCAACTCCATTTCTGACTGGGAAACAAACACTAGCTCGCCTTACAAGAAACACACTCTGCTTTTGAGAAAAGAGCACTCTTCTACTCTAATGTGTTTTCTATGGGGTCCGAAAAGTGAGCTTGCTCAGAACAAAAGAACTGTGCTTCCTATACACAGGGGCCATATCTAGTTCAACTCTTCTTAGGAAACTGACAAGAACAGTAGCTTCGCTTCAGTCCAATACACTGTACTTGCTGGCAACAGATGCCAGTGCTATTTGCCCTGTTTATGACAATGGGAGCGCAATAGTGACTCTTCTTACCAGAAAACATCTCTTGCTCGTAGGATCAGAAACTGCATGTATTTCAAATCCATTTAGGAATGGGAAACAAAGCTAGCTCGCCTTACAAGAAACACACTCTGCTTTTGAGAAAAGAGCACTCTTCTACTCTACTGTGTTTCCTATAGGGCCAGAACAGTGAGTTTGCTCAGAACAAAAGAACTGTGCTTCCTACAAATACGGCCATATCTAGTTCAATTCTGCTTAGGAAACTGACAAGAACAGTAGATCCTCTTCAGTCCAATACACTGTACTTGCTGGGAACAGACGCGAGTGCTATTTGCACTGTGTCTGACAATGGGAGCGCAATAGTGACTTTCCTTACCAGAAAACAACTCTTGCTCGTAGGACCAAAAACAGGATGTGATTCATCTCCATTTAGTACTGGGAAACAAACGCTAGCTTGCCTTACAAGAAACACACTGTGCTTTTGAGAAAAGAGCACTCTTCTACTCTACTGTGTTTCCTATGGGGTCTGAAATTTGAGCTTGCTCAGAACAAAAGAACTGTGCTTCCTACACACACGGGCCATATCTAGTTCAACTCTGCTTAGGAAACTGACAAGAACAGTAGCTCCTCCTCAGTCCAATACACTGTCCTAGCTGGGAACAGACGCGAGTGCTATTTGTACTGTGTATGGCAATAGGAGCTCAATAGTGACTCTTCTTATCAGAAAACAACTCTTGCTGATAGGACCAGAAACTGCATGGGATTCAACTCCATTTAGGACTGGGAAACAAACGATAGCTCGCCTTACAAGAAACATACTCTGCTTTTGAGAAAAGAGCACTCTTCTACTCTACTGTTTTTCCTATATGGCCAGAACAGTGAGTTTGCTCAGAACAAAAGAACTGTGATTCCTACAAATACGGCCATATCAAGTTCAATTCTGCTTAGGAAACTGACAAGAACAGTAGATCCTCTTCAGTCCAATACACTGTACATGCTGGGAACAGACGCCAGTGCTATTTGCCCTGTGTATGACAATGGGAGCACAATAGTGACTCTTCTTATTAGAAAACACCTCTTGCTCGTAGGACCAGAAACTGCATGGGATTCAACTCCATTTCTGACTGGGAAACAAACACTAGCTCGCCTTACAAGAAACACACTCTGCTTTTGAGAAAAGAGCACTCTTCTACTCTTCTGTGTTTCCTATGTGGTCCGAACAGTGAGCTTGCTCAGAACAAAAGAACTGTGCTTCCTACACACAGGGGCCATATCTAGTTCAACTCTGCTTAGCAAACTGACAAGAACAGTAGCTCCGCTTCAGTCCAATACACTGTACTTGCTGGGAACAGATGCGAGTGCTATTTGCACTGTGTATGGCAATGGGAGCGCAGTAGTGACTTTCCTTACCAGAAAACAACGCTTGCACATAGGACCAAGAACTGCATGTGATTCAACTCCATTTAGGACTGGGAAACAAACGCTAGCTCGCCTTACAAGAAACACACTCTGCTTTTGAGAAAAGAGCACACTTCTACTCTACTGTGTCTCCTATAGGGCCAGAACAGTGAGTTTGCTCAGAACAAAAGAACTGTGCTTCCTACACACAGGGGCCATATCTAGTTCAGCTCTGCTTAGGAAACTGACAAGAACAGTAGCTCCGCTTCAGTCTAATACACTGTACTTGCTGGGAACTGACGCCAGTGCTATTTGCCCTGTGTATGACAATGGGAGCGTAATAGTGACTCTTCTTAAAAGAAAACAACTCTTGCTCGTAGGACCAGAAACTGCATGGGATTCAACTCCATTTCTGACTGGGAAACAAACACTAGCTCGCATTACAAGAAACACACTCTGCTTTTGAGAAAAGAGCACTCTTCTACTCTACTGTGTTTCCTATAGGGCCAGAACAGTGAGTTTTCTCAGAACAAAAGAACTGTGCTTCCTACAAATACGGCCTTATCTAATTCAATTCTGCTTAGAAAACTGACAAGAACAGTAGATCCTCTTCAGTCCAATACACTGTACATGCTGGGAACAGACGCCAGTTCTATTTGCCCTGTGTATGACAATGGGAGCGCAATAGTGACTCTTCTTACCAGAAAACAACTCTTGCTCATAGGAACAAAAACTGCATGTGATTCAACTCCATTTAGGACTGGGAAACAAACGCTAGCTCGCCTTACAAGAAACACACTCTGCTTTTGAGAAAAGAGCAGTCTTCTATTCTACTGTGGTTCATATGGGGTCGGAACGTTGAGCTTGCTCAGAACAAAAGAATTGTGCTTCCTACACACACGGGCCATATGTAGTTAAACTCTGCTTAGGAAACTGACAAGAATAGTAGCTCCTCTTCAGTCCAATACACTGAACTTGCTGGAACAGACGCCAGTGCTTTTTGCACTGTGTATGGCAATGGGAGCACAATAGTGACTTTGCTTACGAGAAAACAACTCTTGCTCATAGGACCAAAAACTGCATGTGATTCAACTCCATTTAGGACTGGGAAACAAACTCTAGCTCGCCTTACAAGAAACACACTCTGCTTTTGAGAAAAGAGCAGTCTTCTATTCTACTGTGTTTCCTATGGGGTCCGAACATTGAGCTTGCTCAGAACAAAAGAACTGTGCTTCCTACACACACGGGCCATATGTAGTTCAACTCTGCTTAGGAAACTGACAAGAAGA